>NW_026716080.1:0-32948 GCF_029784015.1 Lycium ferocissimum
TAACATGTTTTCATCTTCCAATTTCATCATCCCTAATCATAATTCACATTTAAAATCTTACTTTCACCATTATATAAAACTATATAAAAATCACATGAATTTCTCATAACCACATACAACCAACTTGATTCATTAAACCTTTCTTTACATCACAACAACACAACTAACAACTAAATGAAAATTAATTCATCCTTCTTTCGCCATAACAACATCACACGGCCACCTACACTTATACACACCCACACGGCTCACACCACACATTACAATAATCACACAACAAGCTAAATACAAGTAGTTCACCATTCCTACACCATACCACAACGCACAACCACTCACTTACACACATATGCGGCCACACTTGCATGTACACACAACACACAAATTTCATGCCTTTCTTCCATTCCCACATACTACAACATATATATATATATATACATATATCTTCCATAACATGAAAAAAATAGAGTTCTTACCTTTTCTCAAATTTTCCACTTGCCAACACAAACACTTCCTTGCCTTAATACTTATACCATGTTGAAGAGCACCTTGAGCTTGGTAGGAATTCAAGAAGAAGCAAATTTTTGCATCAAGAACCAAGGCTCCAAGAATTTTTTTTCTCTTTCTTTCTCCCTTTTTCTCTTCATGGCCGACGGCCTTGTTTTTTTTTTTTTTGGTTCTTGATTGTTCTTTTGTTCTCTTCTTGCTTCTTGAAAAATCTATAGATAAGGCTCTTATATAATTAATTTGGCACATGGAGAAATTTAATTAAAGCATGGGTTGGGCCTCTATGTGGCCGGCCACCCCTCTCAACATTGGGCCTCATTTTTTTTCATTTTTCTTGAGCCCAACTGCTTATAGATCATCCTCCGCAATTTCCGAAATAAATTTCCAAAATTTCGATTTTGCCCTTAGGCCTTCTCCGGTGTTTCCCCATTCAAACTTCCATAACCAACATACACATTTTAAGAAAAATCCAAACATGACCCTATTCCTTACAATCAAGGTTACTTTCATTTTTTTTTTCAAGTACGCGAAAATGCCGGATATAACACCAGGTGCCAATCACGCCTTACCTAGGGTGGGGTGTGACATCAATAGTGACTCAAAATTTTATTTCATTCTTTTCTGAATCCATAAGAGTTCTTCCCGTAGCAAGGAAAGGTCTCCCCAGAATAATGGGAATATCCCGATCAAAAGCATAGTCAAGAATCACAAAATCATCGAGCAACATAAATTTACCAACCCACACAAGCACTTCGTCAACCACGCCAACCGGCAGCTTAATAGATCTATCAGCCATCTGTAATCTCATAGTAGTTGGCCTTGGCATCCCCAAACCTAATTGCTTGTAGATAGCAAGTGGCATTAGATTTATAATCACCCCATTATCACACAGGGCACGAGCAAAATTATGGTACCCAACAGAACAAGGAATGGTGAATGCCCCAAGATCTCTCTTTTTCTGGACAGTATTTGTTGAAATAATGGAACTCACAGTGTGAGACAAACTGATGGTCTCATTTTGCACCGTCTTCTTCTTGGTCAAAATGTCTTTCAAGTACTTAGCAAATCCGTCCATCTTCTTGACAACATCCAAGAATGAAAAGTTCAGAGATAACTGCTTTAGCTGATCATAAAATTTCTTGAACTTAGCATCTTTTTTCTTCTTCACCAACCTTTGAGGAAAGGGAGGTTTAGATTTGAAAAGCTGAGTCAAAGGGCGGAGAGCCCTTTTACAGTCTGCTTGCTCTTATCCCCAGCCACCTTCGAACTTTCTGGAATATCGGCATTTTTCTCCTCCCTAGTAACCTCATCAACAATGATTGGTGCATTAGACTGCACCTCTTCCTCTTCATTAATTGGCTCGAGATCAACAACATTCCTTTTAGTACTTTGGAGAATTTTACCACTCTTAGTACTGATAGAAAACACACGGTCTACACTACCTCCCCCATTCTTCGGATTTGAAATAGTGTCACTAGGAAGTCCTCCCTTTTTAGGAGGGTGCTGCTCTCTAGAAATATCACACATCTGTGACGCGAGCTTTTGAATAGACTTTGTATGAGATTCCACTGTTGCCGTCAGCCTAGATAACTTCTTTTCAGATTTAGTTTGATTTGCCAGAGCCTTCTCAAGCATTGCCTCCAACCTCGAACTACCTTGATCATTTGATTGCCATTTTGGTGGACTGCATGGATTGGAACATCTATTTTTGAAATTATTTTTGTTATTGTTATTGTAGTTCCCTTGGTTCGAACCACCATAATTATTGTTGTAGTTCCCTTGGTTGTTGTTGTATGCACCTTGCCCTTGCTAAAGTCTCCATTGATTTCGATTCTGGTTCTGATAACCCCTTTGGATGTCTCCCTTGAAAGCATAGTTAGCATAGATAACATCCTCAATTTGCATAGGAGTTCCCTCGTGATATGGACCCTCTTGGACTTGGTACATCCCATTCGGCATACCTGAAGTGCCTTCGCAAACATTTACCTTCTTAGTCTCCTTCTCATCAAACTTTTGATCAATAGAACATCGAGTATCTCGATTCTCTCCGTCACCATATTCTAGATATGCCATTCGACAGGTACAATATCGCGCATTGTTCGAGTGCCAAGCCTGATTGTGTCTAGTCAATCTGTTAAGTATGTTGGTTACTTGAGTGTAAGATTTATCCATAAAGCAACCATCAGCTGCGTTGTTCGCAATTGACTACGCTATAGGACCAGCCCTCGATAGAACTTCTCCATTAATATGTTCTTCGAAAAACCATGAGTCGGAAACTTCTGCAAATATTCTTTAAATCTCTCCCAAGCTTCGTATAATTGTCCTCTTGGACGCTGCTTGAATTCGTAGATTTTGTCACGGATCTCAACCTTCATGCTAGGAGGATACCATTTCTTGAGAAAGACCACTACCATCTCTGCCCATATAGTAATAGAATTCTAGGGCTACTTCTCGAACCACGTTCTTGCTTCTCCAACTAAGGGATATTTGAAAAGCCTCAGCCGAATAGCATCTTGTGAAACATTGTTTTGGATGTGATGAGCACATACATCCACAAAGTTCTGAAAATGTCGTTGAGGATCATTATTGGTAGAGTTCCGAAAGGAGCCCTCAAGCTTTAACAACTGGGAGAGAGAGGAGTCAATTTTGACACTTGTAGCTCCAACTCAAGGATTAACAATAGCAGATGCATAATCCTGCTTAGCAATAAGATCAGCAAATACATTCTCCTCCTGTCCATCATTTGGGGGGGGGGGGGGTCATGAAGTTGACCACCCTGGTTACCAGGTCTTTGCACGTTGATTTCGAATAGATCACCTGGTTCACAAGGAATAGCAAACAAGGTGTGATGGAATAAGAAAAGACTTCAATCAAAGCAAATACTATTTAGTAATTTCAAAACCGTATTCCCCAGCAACGGCGCCAAAATTTGATACGCTCAAATTACACCTTTTATTAGCATAAAGTGGATGATGTCAAATATAGTAACCCAACAACGTTGGGGTCGAATCCCACAGGGAATATGGTGTGAAAAGGTTACTAAAATCGTAGAATACTTTATTTAGGTCTAATGTCTTATTCCGATGAATGTGTAGAAAGTTGTTTTTTTTATGACAAATTGCTAACTAAGTGCTTTGGATTGTAATATAGGGTAAAAAGAAACCAAGGTTGTGTCTCCGCCAGATGAATGCAATGCTTAGTGTTCTAATATGATATACTTCTAATGGATTGTTGTATGAGTGCACTTAATCTCTAATGGAGCTCCTAATATTTCCCAATAATTAAGAATAATATCTCTTTATGATTTTCCCAAATACAAAAGAGTTTATATGAAGAACGTTTAATTATACCAAATAAATTCCACTTATTCCTAAGTACATTTATTAAACAAGGTTTAAAGCCTTGAGTTCTTGTTATTAGTTCTTACCAAATCCTAATTATTTTCCCAAATAAATCAAGGTTTATGGCATAAGCTAATGCTTGCAACCATCAACTAACAATGAATAATGAAGAACTAACAAACCCTAACAACTCATTATGCATGTATCACAACTAGAAACCCATGCACAAAACACCCATCCTTGGGTCCACAACCTTAGTAGGAAATTTAGCTACTCATGGAATTGATAAAAACACAAGACATTGTAATTGTAATTATTGTTTGAACTTACAAAGGGAATTGAAGATAAGCGAAATAGAATAGTCTTGAAACCGTTGAAGAGTACTAAGAACTCAAAGTGCTCAATACATGTCTTAATGTCAAGATGTCTGAAAAATAAACCCTATCAGGTATTTATACAAGTCCAAAATCCGGAATTAATAACACTAATCCTGCCCGGGTCGACTTGCAACTCGACGAACCGTCGATGTGTATCGACGGTACCATCGAGTAACGACGATACAGAACGATGGTCTGATGATAGAAACCAAGCTTTAGAACTTCAACTGTTGATGTACATCGACGAACCATCGAAGATGTTGACGGTCCGTCAACCTTCTCGTCCTTTTGCATCCTAAAGTTGCACAGTCTCTGAACATCTCTGATTATGCATATCGACGGTACAATTGATGGTCCCTCGAATAACGACGGTTCCGTACAAATTCATGAACAGTGCTAAGTCTTTAATTTCCTCATTTTCACTTGCTTTTGCCTTCTAACTTCTAAATACTTGCAACATACACAAAACACATCAAACTGACAAAAACTCACTCTAAAACAAGTAGAACTTAGAGTTAAAAAGCATCAAATGTGCTATAATTTCACGACACATCTGGTACTATGCTTAGAATTTTGGGAAAGAACGTCGTAGGCATGAAAAACATGGGACATTAAAACATGAGCATAGACATGGCACGAGTAGATAAACGTGAGGAACACAACATAGAACATGAATACGGGAATAACATGAGTACATGGAAACATGGATATTGTAACATGAGACAGGAGTACGTGGAAAAATGAACGTCGTAACATGGGACATGAATATGTGAGGTATTTAACTTAGACATTCTTCCTTATTCATCAAATAAGTATGGATATCTGGACTTCATACCCTCTTTGACTTCTTATTTAGCCTCTTCAACCTTTTGGTTCCTCGATAAGACCTTCACTGCAGCGACTTCCTTAGTTCTCAACTCGCGAACCTGACGATTAAGAATAGCCACAGGAATCTCTTCATAAGACATGCTATCTTTAACCGCTATGCTTTATCTAGGAACAATAAGAGATGGATTTCCCACTCATTTCTTCAATATAGACACATGAAATACCGGGAGCACGAAGATAGACTCTTGTGGTAACTCTACCTCATAAGACACTTGACCAATCCTTCGCAGCATCCTGTATGGTTCAACATATCGAGGACTAAGCTTCCCTTTCTTTTCAAATCGTATGATGCCTTTCATAGATTAAACTTTTAAGAACACCCAATCATCAACACTAAATTCTAAATCTCTACGCCATACATCCAAATAGGAGTTTTGGCTACTCTGAGCCATTTTCAGATGCTACTAAATCAATTAACTTTTTCCATAGCCTGATGGACTAAGTATGGCCCTATAAATTCTGTTACACCAACTTCAAACCATCCAATAAGAGATCAACACCTCCTCCCATACAAGGTATCAAATCTGTGCCATCTTGTTACTTGCATGATAACTATTATTATAAGCGAACTCAATAGGAGGCTAGTGATCATCCCAAATACCCTTGAAGTACAGGACACATACTCTCAACATATCCGAGAGCATTTAAATCATGTGTTCGGCCTAGATGTCTGTTTGAAAATGAAAAATGGCACTGAGGTTTACCTTGGTACCCAATCCTTTGTTAAGGGACTTCCAAAAATTCGTTGTGAATTGGGCACCTCAATATGAGATAATGGAGCCTGGAGTCCCATGTAATCTGACAATTTCCTGAATATACAACTTGTCATAATCCTCTACTGAATCAGTAGTCTTTACTAGCAAGAAATATGCTGACTTAGTTAGTCGGTCCGCAATAACCCAAATCAAATCAGGCTTTCGAAATGAGCTAGGTAAAGCTATTATGAAGCCCATATTTATCATTTCCTATTTACACATGGGAATGTCTAAACCATTTTAAGGTCATGATATATTTTTGTAGAACCTGGATGGATATAATACCTTTATATGTGCGCCTCTGCCATAATTTGTTCTCGAAGTCCATCTACATCTAGAACACATAGTCTGCCTTGGTACCTTAAAGTACCATCATCTCCCTTTTGTTCAAAATCAATTATTTTATGCTAGTGAATCCCTTCCTTTAACAGCAACAAATAGGGAACATTAAACTGCTTCCCTTTTACTTTAGCTACTCAAGAGGATTCAACTATTTTCTACTCAACAACACCACTATCTTTGGAGTCCGAAAGTCAAACTCCCAGATTTGCTAAATGATGAACTTCTTTCACCATAATTCTTTAGCTTTTCTCTAATTGGGCTAAACATCTCATGGATCACCAACTAAGAGAATTAGCTACAACATTTGCCTCTTCTGGATAATAGATAATAACCACATCATAATCTTTAAGTAACTTAAGCCATAGAGAATATCCACATCATAATCTTTAAGTAGCTCAAGCCATCTTCTCTGCCTGAGATTCAACTCCCTTTGCTTGAAATTATATTGGAGACTATCGTGGTCAGTGAAAATGTCTACATGAACTCCATATAAGTAGTGACACCATATATTTAATGTGAACACTACAACTGCCAACTCTAAGTCGCGAGTCCGATAATTCTTTTCCTGAACTTTAAGTTGTCTGGATGCATAAGATACTACTTTACCATGCTACATCAAAACACACCCATGACTAACTCTTTAAACGTCACAATAAACTACAAACTCATCGGCTCCCCTATGGTAACGTCAAAATTGGAGCAGAAGTCAACTTCCTTTTCCACTCCTGAATTTTTTTTTTTCACATGCATCTGACCATTGAAACTTGGCCTTCTTCTAAGTTGACTTAGTCAACGGAGAAGAGATAGAGGAAAACCCCTCTACAAAACATCTGTAGTACCTAGCCAGACCCAAGAAACTTCTTAGCTCTATTGTTGAAGTAAGTCTGGGCCAATTCTTCACAGCCTCAATTTTCTGAAAGTCTAATTTTATGCATTCACCAGAAATCACATGGCATACAAACAGATTTTAGCCAAAATTCACACTTTGAAGATTTAGCATATAGCTTAAGGTCCTGAAGTGTCTGCAACACAACTTTGCGGTGCTCTGGATGGTCAGTCTCACTATGAGAATAAACCACGATATTATCAATAAATAAAATGATGAATAAGTCAAGATAAGGCTTAAAAAATCTATTCAGAAGATCCATAAAAGCTTCTGGAACATTCATCAATACATAAGACATAACGAGGAATTTAAAGTGACCATAACGAGCCCTGAAAGCGATCTTTGGAATATCAACTTCCTTAACCTTCAACTGATGGTATCCTGATTTGAGGTCAATCTTGGAAAATCATTGGGCACCCTGATAAAACAAGTCATTAATTCTAGGAAGTGCATACTTGTTGTTAATCATAACATTGTTCAATTGACGGTAGTCAATGCACATTCTCAAAGATCTGTGCTTCTTTTGGATGAACAAGACCGGTGTACCCCAAGGTGATACATTTGGTGTAATAAATCTTGCTCAAGAAAATCTTTCAACTACGCTTTTAACTCCTTCAACTCTGCTGGAGCCATTCTATATGGTGGAATTTATATTGTCTTAGTACCAGGAAGTACGTCAATTCCAAAGTTAATCTCCTTATCAGGAAGAATTTGTAATGGTCTTCCGGAAAAGTTTCTTGAAATTCATTGATAATTGGCACGGACTACAGATTCCAAGCCTTAGCATCTGCATCTCTTACTCGAACTAGGTGATAAATACACCCCTTGGTAATCATCATTCTGGCCTTAAGATGGGAGATAAACCTGCGCATTGGCATTACGGCATCTCCCTTCAATTCTAAAACTAGCTCGTTGGGAAATTGAAATTTAACCACCTTTGTCACTGTAGCTTAATAGGATAACAACCAATCTCCAACTCAAATAAGTTGACTATGGTGCTTTAATGAGACACCTTAACTGGAAAACCCCTATAAATACATCTAGCCACTACTGACTCACCATCAGAAGTGGATACATATAATGGTTAGTGCAAATTTTTTGGCTCTGCCCCAAAATTCTTAGCAATAAATGGGGTAACATATGATAAAGTGGATTCGGTATCTATAAAGGCATAAACATCATACGTGAAAACTGTCAATATACCTGTAATGACATTGTTATATCCCGCATTTTGTACGTCGGAATATTTTAAGACAATCGCGGGAAGTTAAGGACAAGATTATTTTTCGACGTTGTTTTAAGACGTAAGTCGTTTATGAATTGTATTGGAATGGAGCGTTAAGGATAAATTCGGAATAAGGAAGAATTGGAGGCCAAAGTTGGAAGACAATTTCATGAAATGGCACAAGTGTATATTATATATTGTGAAGTTAAGTATGTGTGTGTGGGCAAGGGATGATTAGGCCCAATTTAATTGTGGACCAAGCCCAATTAATTAGTCATCTTTCATGACTTGGAAAATTCTTGAAACTTGAGGAAAAAGAAAAGAAAAATCTAGAAAATTTGGAAAAAAAAGAGGGCCATGACCGTGCCATGTATATGGTATGTGCCATATTATATATATATATATAAGTGAGGCTTGCAAAGGAAAACAAAATTCATCATTTCAATTTCTAGAGAAATCAAGAGAAAGAAAAGAAAAAAAGAAAAGAGAGAGAGAGTCTCGGCTGCCAAGGGCTGGCCGAACATGGAGCTTGGGGAATTGATCATGGAAAAATTATTTTCTTCTTGTTTTCCCACTAAATGAAAGGCTCTCTACAACATGAGCAAGTTGTTGGAACAAGAAAAACATCTTTCCCTTGGAAACCATGTTCTAGCCGAGTGGAAGGAAAGTTAAGGAAAGAAGGTGAGTTTGATCTTCTTTACATGTCTTAAAGATGTTTGGATGATGTTGTTGCATGTAGAAATGAATGAAAAACATGAAAAGATGGATGTTGGAGTTTAGCCATAGTGTGTGTGTGTGTGTGTTGCATGTTTGAAGTAGTGGATTAATTGAATTTAGCATGTTTGTGTGTTGTTGGAGAGTGTAGAGAATGAATGAAACTCATGAGACTATGAATGTTGAGGAATGGGCCGTGTAGGGGGCTGTTTGGTGTGTAAGAAATGAACTGATGTTATATAGTATTTTGGTTGTCGTCTCTATGGATTCTATGACGTAAAATGAAGGTAACGATCCAAGTTGAAGCTATAAGTTGTGTGGGCTGATTTGGAGCTTGATGTGAATTTAATGTGTTTTCTTAAATTTATGGAAATGATGTTGCTAACATATGAGATTATCGATGTAGTTTATGAATTTGAAAGAAAGATATATGTTGTTGAATTCATTGAGTTGGAAAGCTTCGGGTAAGGTTGAATGTTGGTTGCGATGTTTGAATTACCTATCGATATTATTATTATTATTGTCGGTTCGTTGTTGATATTGTGGCCGAGTTCCATTCTCGGGTTGTTGTTGTTGAATTGGGCCGAGCCATATTCTCGGGATGGCACATTTACGGAAATCTTGCCAAAATTTCGTAGACAAATGTGAATTCAAGATGGACTTCTAAAAGACTCTAATCAAAGTTTGGTAAATATGACCAAATTGTAGATTTTGGCGAACTTGCAACTTGGAATTGGAGTACCGGTAAGGAGCGAAAAGAGGTATGTAAGACTTCACCCTTCTTTCTATGGCATGTCTTAGACATACTAAGTCGGATACGGGCCTCGGGGATCATTCCTTTCTCTTGGAACCTAAGATTGAAAATAGTTACTATTCATTCGGTAGAATTGAATTAGAACTTGCGCGAAATGTCGGAAAAACTTCTTAAACATCCGTAACTTACCCAAATAAGACTCGATTACCCTAAGACCCTCCCGGAGTGACGCCATGAAGCTGTAATATACGTAAATTTGATACGCCGCCTCGTTTGACTCGAGGTGGGCCCACTATTCGAATTCTCTCTATTGTTCCATTTAGCTTACTTTATATTTATAATTTAAGGAAACTTTTGGACATCCTTTCGACTACTAAATAAGAATTGTTTTAATTAAACCCTTAACCCCAATGCATGATTGTTCCTCACTAAAAGTTTACAAATGTTTTCCAAAATATTCTTTTCTTCAAAAACCAAGTTTTACAATATTGAAAGTCTTAGCGATTAAAGCAGCGACTATGATACTACGATGACAAGGATCCTATGATACCTATGATTCCATGGTGACCATGATTCCCTGTTACCTATGATTCTACGATGTCAGCTATGTCATGTCTATAACCCGACATATATATATATATATAATAAAAGAATCAGAGCGCTATATAGACGCTGATAAATATACCTGGAATATGAGAGTAGAACCAGAGCGCTATAGACGCTGGTAAATATATCTATGGTATAAGCGTGTGCATGTGACAAAAAGAAACAGAGCGCTATAGACGCTGAAATATGCACGTGAGATATATATATCTATATATAATGAACGAGCCGATATTTATACATGAAATATGATATATTTACGGGGAAAATAGGGATAAGAGCGAGGCGTTATGTACGCGTATCCACGATCGGTTGGAGTTTGGCAAACGATATCGTCCGGACGCGGGATGCCGGACGCGGGGTGTGCATATTATGGTTAAATGGATCGGTGCCCGCGCCTCGGCAATATATTATATTCTTTTTTTTATGTATGTATGTATATATATACGAGTAAGGAAAGCTAGAAAGCACGACATTTGCCCAAGGGCACTTATAGGTACGAGGCTATCCTCTTATCTCATCATATGATTCTATAATCCCATGGTATTGTTGTTCATACTTACGTTCTTGTTCGTGTTATTATTATTCATGTCTTGCATACTCGGTACATTGCTCGTGCGGCCCCTCTTCTTCGGGGGGTGCGTTCATGCCGCGCGGTACACCCGGACGGATCGAAGTTAATGTAAAAGATGTTCCGGCGAAGTTGGCAAGCTCCATTTGGCACGGAGTGTAAGCGGAGTCGAGGTACATGTGCCGGGATTCCGATTACGGTTAGAGACTTTGCGGAGGCGAGTCGTGGGTTTTGGGAGTCGGTTTGTATGATAATACAAGTTTGTACAGTGACATGTTTTACTTGATTTAAAAGCAATAAAAGTATGTTTTAGTAATCTTATTGTATACGCCTGACTTAAAGGTTGAAAAAAAAAAATTCAAGTACGTAGTAAGGGTCAGTAGTAAGGGTCAGCGGGTTCGCTCGGCTCCGGTTACGGGGTCGGGTGCCCATCACACCTTAGGGAGCTCGGGGTGTGACAAAGTGGTATCAGAGCGAGGTCGGTCCAAGGGTTGTACGCAGAAGTCGTGTCCGGTAGAGTCTGTTTATGGTGTGAAGCCGGCCACATTTATAAAGGAGGCTACGGGGCATTTAGGAATGGTTGACCTTCTTTACGTCATTAGATCGTGCGATAGAGCCAAGTCATAGGAAGAAAGATTCATTATATTAATCGTTGATTCCGTAGCATCCGGTATCGGTGGAGAAAGGTGAATGAGGATATGGAAAGTCAAAGAGGTAGGGACGATATGGCAAGTTACACGGGGAGTGAAAAGAAAACAACGGGAGTTAAAAGGGCAAAAAGGTAATTGTAAAAGTAAAAGTCATTGTGTGTTGCGGGAATGTCCCGGAAATTATAAAGTTTTGATTGGCTTTAGACCGGAGTAGTAAA
Source organism: Lycium ferocissimum (assembly GCF_029784015.1). Classification (NCBI taxonomy): domain Eukaryota; kingdom Viridiplantae; phylum Streptophyta; class Magnoliopsida; order Solanales; family Solanaceae; genus Lycium; species Lycium ferocissimum. The sequence continues at coordinate 11,829 of NW_026716080.1, forward strand.
AGGGTGTGTGGGAAAGTGGACACAAAATATCGGCGTTAAGGACATCGAATTTCGGTGAAGTTTCGAAGTTAAGCGTGCTCGGGTGGGAGCAATTTCGGGATGGGTGACCCGGGAAGTTGACGAGAAATTTTGTAAATTGAGACATAAGAGACAAATGAAAGTTAGAATAGCCTAAGGAAAATTAGAGTATATGGGATGGTTGGAAACCTCAAAGACGCGTAAGACAAGGCAATTGGCTCGGTAAAGAGGCGGAAGAGCAACGACCACTAGAACTAGGATAGGCTTGAACGGCGTTTGGACGTATCTTGTGGGCTAGTTAGTAGTAATTGAATATATGTATATGTGAAGGTGTAGATATCCCAAATATGATGGTATCGGTGGACATGTGAATCCCTTAAATGACCGAAGTTACGATATAAAAGGCATTAATCGGTAAGGATACGAAGTTCAAGCGACGGCAAGAGTAAATGGTACAAGTGTTGCAAGGTAAGCTATTAATGTTCTACTATAAATTGAGATTGGGAATGAGGGTATGAGACGAAGTATAAATGGATGATGGGATAGGTGCGCCCCAAAAGGGGGGAAGCAGGTGAGAGAAATGTAAGGATGAGATGGAGGCAGTTGATACGATAGTGTGGTTGACATGAACACTTGAGCTACTGAGGAGATCTTTTACTGAAGTGAATTAGTAAGGTCGGGGGAAACCAACAATGAGTAGATAGAAGTCCGGATAATGCTTAAGGTAATATGAGAAGTTCGCACAAACTTTGAGTAGTGCGACACCAAAAAAAAATGGATGTATATAAGGAGAAACAAGGATGACAAGAGAATGGTACTGGACAGCTTAGGAAAAAGTATAAAGGACAAAGATGACTATGAAAAGGGAGCTCCCCCGAGGTGCTTATGAGCACAGTAAGACTAGTCGAACATTCGAGGACGAATGTTCCAAAGGGGGAAGGATGTTATATCCCGCATTTTGTACGTCGGAATATTTTAAGACAATCGCGGGAAGTTAAGGACAAGATTATTTTTCGACGTTGTTTTAAGACGTAAGTCGTTTATGAATTGTATTGGAATGGAGCGTTAAGGATAAATTCGGAATAAGGAAGAATTGGAGGCCAAAAGTTGGAAGACAATTTCATGAAATGGCACAAGTGTATATTATGTAATTGTGAAGTTAAGTATGTGTGTGTGGGCAAGGGATGATTAGGCCCAATTTAATTGTGGACCAAGCCCAATTAATTAGTCATCTTTCATGACTTGGAAAATTCTTGAAACTTGGAGGGAAAAAGAAAAGAAAACTCTAGAAAATTTTGGAAAAAAAAAAGAGGCCAACCGGCCATGTGCATGGTGTGCATATATGTATATATATATATATATATAAGCAAGGACTTGCAAAGGAAGACAAAATTCATCATTTCAATTTCTAGAGAAATCAAGAGAAAGAAAAGAAAAGGAAAGAAGAGAGAGAGTAGTCTCGGCCAAGGCTGGCCGAACAGTGGTGCCTCTGGGGGAATTGATCATGGAAAAATTATTTTCTTCTTGTTTTCCTACTAAATGGAAGGCTCTCTACAACATGAGCTAGTGTTGGAACAAGAAAAACATCTTTCCCTTGGAAAATGAGAACCTTGCCGAGAAAGGTGGGGGAAGGTTAAGGAAATAAGGTGAGTTTGATCTTCTTTACATGTCTTAAAGATGTTTGTGGATGTTGTTGCATGTAGAAATGAATGAAAAACATGAAAAGATGGATGTTGGAAGGGCCATAGATGAAGATGTTTGGCCGTGTGCATGATTGCATGTTTAGAAGTAGTGGATTAATTGAATTTAGCATGTTTATGTGTTGTTGGAGAGTGTAGAGATTGAATGAAACTCATAAGACTATGAATGTTGAGGAATGGGCCGTGTAGGGGGCTGTTTGGTGTGTAAGAAATGAATTGATGTTATCTAGTATTTTGGTTGTCATCTCTATGGATTCTATGACGTAAAATGAAGAGTAACGATCCAAGTTGAAATTATAAGTTGTGTGGGCTGATTTGGAGCTTGATGTGAATTTAATGTGTTTTCTTAAATTTATGGAAATGATGTTGCTAACATATGAGATTATCGATGTAGTTTATGAATTTGAAAGAAAGATATATGTTGTTGAATTCATTGAGTTGGAAAGCTTTGTTGAATGTTGGTTGTGACGTTTGAATTACCTATCGATATTATTATTATTGTCGGTTCGTTGTTGATATTGTGGCCGAGTTCCATTCTCGGGTTGTTGTTGTTGAATTGGGCCGAGCCATATTCTCGGGATGGCACATTTACGGGGGAAATCTTTGCCCAAAATTTCGTAGACAAATGTGAATTCAAGACTGGACTTCTAAAAGACTCTAATCAAAGTTTGGTAAATATGACCAAATTGTAGATTTTGGCGAATTTGCAACTTGGAATTGGAGTACCAGAAGGAGCGGAAAGAGGTATGTAAGACTTCACCCTTCTTTCTATGGCATGTCTTAGACATACTAAGTCGGATACGGGCCTCGGGGATCATTCCTTTTCTTGGAACCTAAGATTGAAAATAGTTACTATTCATTCAGTAGAATTGAATTAGAACTTGCGCGAAATGTCGGAAAAACTTCTTAAACATCCAGAACTTACCCAAATAAGACTCGATTACCCTAAGACCCTCCCAAGTGACGCCATGAGCTTTGTAATATACGTAAATTTGATACGCCGCCTCGTTTGACTCGAGGTGGGCCCACTATTCCCGAATTCTCTCCTATTGTTCCATTTAGCTTACTTTCATTCTATAATTTAAGGAAACTTTTGGACATCTTTTCGACTACTAAATAAGAATTGTTTTAATTAAACCCTTAACCCCAATGCACGATTCTTCCTCACTAAAAGTTTACAAGTGTTTTCCAAAATATTCTTTTCTTCAAAAACCAAGTTTTACAATATTGAAAGTCTTAGCGACTAAGGCAGCGACTATGATACTACGATGACAAGGATCCTATGATACCTATGATTCCATGGTGACCACGATTCCCTGTTACCTATGATTCTATGATGTCAGCTATGCCATGTCTATAACCCGACATATATATATATATAATAAAAAGAATCGAGAGCGCTATATAGACGATAAATATACATGGAATATAATAGTAGAACTAGAGCGCTATAGACGGCCGGTAATATACATATGATATAAGCGTGTGCATGTGACAAAAAGAATCGAGCGCTATAGACGATATATGCATGTGATGATATATATATCTATATAGACGCCGATATTTATACATGAAATATGCAAATATTTACGGGGAAAATAGGGATAAGGGCAGTGCGTTATGTACGCGTATCCACCTGATCAGTTGGAGTTTGGCACACGATATCGTCCCGGACGCGGGATGCCCGGACGCGGGGTGTGCATATTATGGTTAAATGGATCGGCTGCCGACGCCTCGGCAATATATTATATTCTTTTTTTTTATGTATGTATGTATATATATACGAGTAAGGAAAGCTAAGAAAGCACAGCAGTTGCCCAAGGGCACTTATAGGTACAGGCTATCCTCTTATCTCATCGCAGATTCTATAATCCCATGGTATTGTTGTTCATACTTACGTTCCTGTTCGTATTATTATTATTCATGTCTTGCATACTCGGTACATTGCTCGTGCGGCCCCTCTTCTTCGGGGGCTGCGTTCATGCCGCGCGGTACGCCGGACGGATCGAAGTTAATGTAAAAGATGTTCCGGCGAAGTTGGCAAGCTCCATTTGGCACCGGAGTGTAGCCGAGTCGAGTACATGTGCCGGGATTCCGATTACGGTTAGAGACTTTGCGGACGACGAGTCGTGGGTTTTGGGAGTCGGTTTGTATTGTAATACAAGTTTGTACAGTTACATGTTTTACTCGATTTAAAAGCAATAAAAGAATGTTTTAGTAATCTTATTGTATACACCTGACTTAGAGGTTCAAAAAAAAAAAAATTCAAGTACGTAGTAAGGGTTAGCGGGTTCGCTCGGCTCCGGTTACGGGGTCGGGTGCCCATCACACCCTAATCAAGATTGGGGTGTGACAGACATCTGGAGATGCCTCTGAGTCCTGAAGACCTGCTAAAGCAAACAAGCGATTCTAACCTCCCCTAGCATTTCCAGTACAACCACCTGCATTTCCAGTCTTAGATGTACCACACCCTATTGGGGCTTGAGAATTGTGAAGAGCTACTGAATTAGTGGACTGAGCCATATTACCTCCGATCTCTGTTTCACTGATGGAAAGTTCCTCTGATAGTGTCGATACTGGCAACACCCATAACACACATTCATGCCCATGTGACACTCCCCTGAGTGTCTCTTACCACACTAGTTGCAGATAGGATACTATGAACTCCTTTGGCCTACACTGGCCTGAGACTGAGAACCTGGTGCTCTGAATCTTTATCCCTGGCTAACTTGACCCTTTTGATCATACCTGGACCTCAGAATTGATGCACTGGCTGCAAATGGAGCTGGCTCTAATGTCCTCCTGTTAAAGAACTATCAGCCTCCACCTCCCTGAGATCATCCATGGTTAAAGTTACCTGCAAACTTAGATCTTTTGCTAATTTCTCTGTCCTTTTTTTCTGTAGTGTAATGACCCGTTTGGTCGTTATAGAAACTTTACTCCTTTTTTCTCAAAAAAATACCCCTCTTGCGATTTATTTTTACGTGTATATTGGTTTACGGGGATAAGTGATGTGGTCCCTGAGGATTTTGGGTCTTTTAAGTTAACTATACGGGTAAGGTTTGACCTTTGTACGACTTTTGGGAGTTGGTCCACGCACTTTTGGGCAGCATTTGTGAACCCGTTTCTGCTGCAAATGGACCGTTTTATACTTTAGGAACAAGCACCACTTCTGCAGAAATCTGACTGGATAAGTGGTACATTTTGCAGATGCGACACCCGCATCTGCGGGCAGAGTCTCACATCTATTCAAATCGCTGGGTAGACCAGATATTCATTTCTCTACATTGAGATTGCCCTCATTTTCGCCCATCAAATATTCTAGAGCCTGCCTTGGAGAAATTTCAGAGGGTTCCATGGTTCCTTGGAGAGGGTAAGCTCTAGCCTTATTTCATTTACTCCCTTTAAATCCTTTATCTTCCATTAGTTTAATTCATGCATGGGTTTGGGATTTTTGGAGACTTTTATGACTTGTAAAACCCTAGGAGGGAAAATGGTTTTCTTAACTAAATTCATGGTTTGTTTTGAAAGGTTAACGTATTGTTTAGTTTAGGTATTTATTTTCCAACTCCAAGTTCTATTTCTAAAATGGATTTTCAAGTGGGTTAATTTATGGTTTCCTTGGAATTTGGGGGTTTTAGTAGATTAGAGAACTTAAAGCTAATTTGGGGTAAAAAAAAAAAAAAGAGTGAGACTTAGGATGTGGATTGTTTGAACCTTGGTGTCAGGACCCAATTAGTGGGCCATGAAGGGTACCCGAAGCTGACTATCGAGCACCACCAATCATGCTATCTATCATACTCAACCTGAACATACATCAACGTCAACACAAAGCTTATCACGAAACAATCTCCAAATATCTCCCAAAAACTGCATATGTATATATACATAAGCCCTCACGGCTAAAAAAATGATGTACAGAGTATACAATGAAGAGGTCACATAGCACCTACAACCCACACATAATTATCTACGAGCCTCTAACTGAAGTACTGAAATCATGAGGGCGGCATAGGACCCCGCCATGCCCCAATATATACACAAAAGAATATACCAAGAAATAGCGACTCTCGAAATACGGGAGTGCTCCTGCAAATCTGGCGAGTAGGCTTAAGCGTACGCACCGTCTCCGGTCTACTGTGGGCATGAACACAACATCCATAAAAAAGAAGGACATCAGTACGAACAATGTGCGAGTATGTAAGGCATGTAAATCAACATGATAAATAAATAAGAGAACATGAAATTTGAAGAGATAACACATAGCGATTGCCTCTTGGGGGCGAAATCATGCATGCTAACAAGAAACATCATATCATGCATACATATCTATAAACTGCCCGACCATATAGGTACGGTGTGATCATTATTAGCCCGCGTCCGGGCCTCCCGCGTCTGGGGTAAACATCTCAAGCCGCCCACTAGTGGTGTCTGCCATGCCATATAGACATGGTGTAATCATCATCATAGCTGCCCACTACGCCTGCCGTAGTGGTGATTGCCCAGCCATATAGGCGCGGTGTAATCACATACAATAATATGAGGCATGCATGGGAGCTCAAGTAAAGGCTATAACTCTATCGGAGTGATGTAAGGTCGGGAACCTCCGATAACATTATGGAATGTTCATCATCGTTACGCCTCACCTTGGAAGAACTAATATCATGAGGTGAGACAACAACAAGAAGTAGCATCAATGAAATCATAAAAATAGATTTATCAAACTCATGAAAGCGTCATTATCATATAACATATATCATAAGAAGCTCTTAAGAATCCTTAACTTTTATCTTTTGGGATGTAAGAAGGTCATGGAGATATAGAGAAGAAATCATAATGTAGGAGTCATGCCTTTGAAAGAAGGGGACTAGCTTTATATACCTTTACGTCTCCTTAACTTTATCAACTAAACGCTTGCCTTCCAAGCTCACGACTCTACATTCAAGAGATTTCTCATTACATTAGATCATTAGAAGCATACTTAAGTCTGGGCTAAAACGACTAAGGACTAACGAAAATTGGGCAACACCTCCTTTGTTTCCACAACTTTCCCCATGCAATAAACAACTCCTAAACATCAATGACAACACCCATAATATTGTAATCAATAATCTTTACCAAGTTAAGCATTGTCCAATTCTCAAAATCCTCTTTCAAAGTCATCCACAACCATAAATACAACACAACGTCATACTCATTCATATTTAATACTTCTTCAACATTCTTAATGTCATTCATAACAAGATTATACTCGTAGTATATCAAGAACTATGATTCATGTCAAGTTCTATTCAAGAATACAACTATTTCCACATTTAAGCTTCATATTCTATTTTCTCTCTTAATCCAAGTCATTCAACCCCTCAATACTCTTAATAACATGTAATGAACATAAAACTCACCTTTGATGATGTAGGAATGGACTTTGGATGGAAATACTTCACTTGGAGAAAATCCAACTTCAACACCAAAGAGATTTTTGGTTTCCACAAACCCTAGAGAGCATCCTTGCACTTGATTCTACTAATTTTTGGTATTTAATCTTTGATTCACCTTGAATTTATGCTAGAGAAGTATATGGAATATTCTAGAGCTTTCAAGGCTGTTGGAGAAGGTAAAATCTGAAAAATGAGAGCAAGGGTTGTCTATTTATAACTGGAACTAGAAAATTCCAGAGAGGTGGTTTGACGGCTGGGTTGACGGTCCCGTCGATGTGTCGACAGTCCATCGACTTGACCCGTTGAATCACGCCTGCAGATCTCAGTCTGCAGAAACATGTTGGCAGTGCACAGGGACGGTCCGTCAAAATTGCTACGGGTCGTCAAAATGCTTCATCAAACTGCCCAGCCAAACATGGCTCACTGTGACTGTTTTACACTAGAAGATACTTTTTGACGGGCCGCAGAAATTTCTGCGGTCCGTCAAAATGTTCTGCTCGAATAGTCTATCTTAAAACACCCATAACTTGTTACTCTGATGTCACATTGACAAACGGTTTGTTGCGTTGGAAACTAGACTCAATGAACTTCAATTTGTATAAAAGAAACACACCAAAACTCCTCATATTCTAGGAGATATACCTCTCCCAAGTTGGAAAAAAATCCTGTCCAAAAATTTTGCAAAGTTTTCTCAAAGTTTCGACAAACTTAATTCCTTCAACAAACTTAGTTCCACATACTCATATGAATTCAAAATCCTATGGTACACACTTTAAGCTATCTAATACTTTCCTTAATCTCGTAAGGACTTCTTATTCACCTTAAGCTCATATTAGTCTACTCTCAATGCAATAAGTCTGAAATCTCAGAGGTGTAACAGTTGACATGTCGACGGCCCGTCGACACTGACTGGTGTCTGCAGAATTCCCTGATTCAGTTCAGATTTTCGTCGATTTGATTCGCTCAGCTTGTAACTCCATAATTTACCTAGAATACCTACTGATACATTTGTACAAGGAGTACAACACTTTATGTCCCCAAACTCGGGCACGGGTCTCCATTCTCAAGACATGCTCGATTAGGAAATCATTAGTTCTACTATGACGAAGATGAGGGGCGTAACATTCTCCCCCCCTTAAGAACATTCATCCTCGAATGTTAAGTTCTCGAGGATTCTACAGAAATTTTTCCAGAGTTTTCCCTGTAATATGGCATTATCATCCTGTCACAACAGCCCAAAATAACATCACCACACTCGAAACACTAAGAGACATGGCCACACACGACCCAAAAGTAAATAAAGAAGCATCTCATACCTGGGGATCATGGCGTATCATCTTGAATATCTTCCGGGGGTAGAAATAAATGTGGATATACGATCTTCATATCTCTTACGCTTCCAAGTCATCTCTTCTCTATTGTTATTCTTCCACAGAACCTTAACCGAGGCGACATCTTTAGTTCTGAGTCTTCACACTTGCCTATCTAGTATAGCCGTAGGCACTTCTTCATAAGCTAACTTTTCAGTGATTTGACATCATCTACAGGTATGACTCTAGAAGGATCTCTAACACATTTACGGAGCATCGACACATGAAAAACTGGATGGACAGATTCAAGCTCTGAAGGTAAATCTAGTTCATAAGCCACTTGGCCCACCTTGCGTACAATCTTTTAAGGCCTAATATATCGGGGGCTTAGCTTGCCCTTCTTGCCGAATCTCATTACCCCTTTCATCGGTGACACTTTTAAGAACACCCAATCATTGATTTGGAATTCCAAGTTCCGTCGGTAATTATCCGCATAGGACTTTTGGCGACTTTGGGCTGTCAACAATCGGTCTCTGATAAGCTTGATCTTTTACACCGCTTGCTGAATCAGTTCTGGACCTATCAATTGTGTCTCTCTGACTTCAAACCATCCAATTGGCGACCTACACTTCCTTCCATACAAAGCTTCATATGGAGCCATCTAGATACTAAAATGATAACTGTTGTTGTAGGCTAACTCAATAAGTGGCAAATGATCGTCCCAAGTACCTTCAAAATCTAATACACATGCCTGCAACATATCTTCCAAGGGCTGAATAGTACGTTCAGCTTATCCATCGGTCTGTGGATAAAATGTTGTGCTGAGTCTAACTTGAGTTCCCAAACCTTCTTGAAAAGACTTCCACAATTTAGCTTTAAATTGTGCCCCTCTATCTGTAATAATAGATGCTGGAACACCATGAAGTCGCACTATCTCTTTAAGATACAACCTTGCATAATCTTCTGCTGAATATGTAGTTTTGATCGGAAGAAAATGGACTGATTTTTTAAATCTGTCCATGATTAGCCATATGGAGTCATACTTATGCCGAGAACAAGGCTAACCTACAATAAAATCCATGTTAATCACCTCCCATTTCCAGGTTGGAATTTTCATAGCTTGCAACAATCCTTCTGGCTTTTGATGCTCAATTTTTACTTGTTAGCAATTTGGACACTAAGCTACATATTCTACTATATCTTTCTTCATTCCATCCTACCAATACATTGACTTGAGGTCATGGTACATCTTTGTCGCTCCTTGATGAATAGAATAACGAGGACAATGAGCTTCTTCCAAAATTTGATGACATAGTCCTGCAACATCTAGAACACATAGCCTGCCTCGGTACCTGAGAACCCCATCTGAGGAAATCTCGAATGGTGACTGCTTTTTCTGAGGAAGTGTATCTCTATATTGGCTCAACCGAGGGTCTTCATATTGGCGCCTTTTCACTGTCATGTTTATGTCACGACCCGACTAGATCCATAACGGGTAACCGGGGCTAACCACCGAGCACCGCTCATGCTATACTCATTCATACACATCATACATTCGTTTACATATCCTATACTCATAATAATAGAAAATCTAACTTCATTTGAAACATATTTACTTTTACATACATAAGCCCTTCGGCTATCAAAATAGTATATACATATGATGAGAGACTTATGAGACCATACTACCCACAACTGCGTATCTACGAGCCTCTACTAGAGTACTAGACATATAGACGGGACAGGACCCCGTCGTTCCCAAAGCATGTATATACCAAAAGAATAAATCAATGGCACCTCCGAAGCAATGGAGTGCTCTCAATCGGCTAATAGCTCCTACGAATCTGGATCGCCTCCCAGTCTACCTGTGGGTATGAACACAGCATCCAAAGAAAATGGACGTCAGTACGAACATTATACCGAGTATGTAAGGCATGAATGAAATGAACATAAAAGAGAAATCATAAGTCATGGATAAAGATATAACTTGCGTACTTTTAGGCGTGGGTACATCTCATACATATATCATACATAAGCATATCATACGTATTACCATAACATATACATCATCACCATATCTCATACACATCATCATCGTTAACCCGTGTCCTGGTAACCATCATATGCCGCCCACTAGTGGTGTCATGCCCGGCCCTCTAGGCTCGGTGTAAGCATAGCAGCCCGCCTTAAAGGTGACATGCCCGGCGGTGTAATCGTATGCAGCCCGCCTTCGCGGTGACATACCCGGCCATTTAGGTGCGGTGGAATCACATCGTCATATACTCGTCACAACTTAACATTATTACACATTCATGGACATATCATAAGCTAGACATCATCATACATTTATCTTTAAAACATACATTAGAACTTGGAAGCATCTATGGTTATATCGGGGTGACATAAGGTCGTGAACCCCCGAATCCATTATGGAGCATTCATAAACATTCTTCCTCACCTTGTCATTTAACTAATCTATCGCTTGCTTGTTCTCCTTTAATGCACACGTTCTACCTTCAAGAGAATTCGTATCAACATTAGCTACACAATTATAAGAACGGGCTTACTAGAGCTAGAGAAAATTGGGCAGCATTTCCTTTGTTTATACGACTTCCTCCATATTCCATATCAACTCCCAAACATTTATAACAACCATCACAATATCATAAACAACAATCATCATTCAATTGCATTGCCCACATTCCACAATTTCACTTCAAATTCTCCATAATCATGACCAAAGTTCACTATCGTGTTCTTTCACATACAATAATTATTTCATGTTCTAAATATCATTTATAACGTATTTATAATCTCAACATATCCATTTTCATGATTCATTCCAACTACTACTCAACAATGATACTATTCACACATTTATGACCCATTTTCTATATTCTAGTACAATCAAGTGTTTCAACCTATCAATACATCAAACCACATGAGAAGATCATGAAACTTACCTTAGATAGCGTAGAAACAAGTCTTGAGTGGAAATACTCTTCTAGCACCAAAACCCTATTTCACTTCTCTTGGGATTTCTTGTTTTAGATGACTTTAATGGGTTTCACACTCTTGATATATGTTGGTTTGATGAAGTTGATCATCAATTTCCTTTGGATTCTTGTGGTTGAAGTGTATGGAATGTTCTAGAGAATTCTTGACTTGTGGAGGAGTGAAAATGAAAAGAAAATGAAATGAAAGAGAGGTCCCTTATATTAATTCAAAACCTGTCCCGACCGAGATCTACGGACCAACATACGGTCCGTATGTTTTCTACTGGCCGTATGTCTGGCGTAGATCTGGTCCAGTGAGACATGCCATACTGGGCTAAATCTATGGTTGGACATACGGTCCGTGGATTTTATACAGCTAGTATGTCTGGCTGTATGTTGCCCAGCTTTCCGAGACTTGTTCTCGTCGACTCGTTCGATCTCCGATCCTTATGAAATCTTCTTAACACTTGTTTAACACCTCAATACCATTCTAAGGGATGCTATAACTCTTCCTCAAAGCATCATTAAAATATCATTAACTCGATACTCGTAATTCTTGTCCGACACATGACATATGACTTGCTTTCTTTAACAACTTCCTCTCCTTATCTTGAAGGCCTTTGGAAATCTTAATTAGGGCCATTAAATCCTATTTATTACTTATCAAAACACCGTATATGTCGTAAACTTCATTAGTCTATTCACTGTACGCTAACGAAAAAATTTTCGAGGTGTAACATTCTTCCCTCATTTGGGAACATTCGTCCTCGCATGTTAAATCATCGGGGATTCTAGAAAAATTTCGCCAGAGTTTTCTGTTACACCTCGGAAACTTCCCCTTAGCGAGCAAGTGAATAGATTAGCGAAGGGAATAATGTATACGAGGGTGGACTAGTAATAAATCATCTTAGATGATCCTAATTAAAATTTCCAAAGACATTCGAGTTAAGGTAAGGAAGTTGTTAAGGAAAAGGAGTTATAAGTTGAGTGTGTCGGCCAAAACTACGAGCATCAAGTTAATGATGTCTTAAGGATGTTTTGGAGAAGAGTTATAATATCCCTTAGATTGCTAATGAAGTTATAAACAAGTGTTAATAAGGTTCCATAAGGATTGGAGATCAAACGAAACGACGAGAATCATTCCGGTGGAACTGTGAGTTCCACGGCCATGTTCCACGGACAGCATCATGATCCACGGACCGTGGATGTGTCCGTGGAACAGCCAGTAGAGAAGATGGCTGGCTGGTCATGAACCGCAACCAGTTCCACGGCCAACACTGGGTTCCAAGGATCGTGGAACATTCCGTGGAAGTCCCGCCGACTGAAATTGTTCCAAGTCTTTAAATGTGATCCCACTTCATTTATTTTATTTCCATCAACCTTCTTCATCTCTCAAGACCTCTAGAACCTTCTCTATATCTCATACATAAGAAAACAAAGGGAATCAAGGATCAACAACAATAAATCAAGTGAATCAAGTGAAGGAAACTTCATTAAGTCATTCAACTCAAGAAATCTCAAGAAAGGAAAAATAAGGTTTTGGTGGAAAAGGTGAATTGTCATCCAAGGTTTATTCCTCTATCATTTAAGGTATGTTTTATGATCTTTCTATGTTGTTTGAAGTATTAGTAAGTTGAAACACATGGATGGTAGAAGAGTATAGAAAATGGGTCTTAAATGGGTGAATAATGTCATTGTGGAATAGTAGTTGGAGTGAATCATGAAAATGGTTACGTTGAGATTATAAATGCGTTATAAATAATATTTGGAACATGGAATAAGTATTGTATGTGAAAGTACGCGATGATAGACTTTGGTCACGAATATGGAGAATTGGAGTGAAATTGTGAAATGCGAATCATGTAAATGAATGACGATTGTTGCTAGCGATACCATGATTGTTGTTATAAATATTGGGAGTTGATATGGAATATGGCGGAAAGTAGTATAAACAAAGGAAACGCTGCCCAATTTTCTTTAGCCTTAAAAAGTATGTTCTTATGATTGTTTACCTAATGACGATATGGATTCCCTTGAAGGTATAAACGAGTGCATTGAAGGAGAACGACCAAGTAATAGAATAGTTGAACGACAAAGGTATGTGAGGCTAACCTTTCCTTCTAAGGCATGAGTCCTATGGCGTGAATTTCCTCTTTTATTATGAATGTTCCATCTCAAGAAGACTATGAGTCATTGTTCATGAATAGCCATACGAGATAAGAGATATGCTACGACTATGATAATGATAATGATAAGCCTAAGTCTAGAGATGCTATAGCCTATGATATGATGTTCCAATTAAGCTAATGAAGCTATACGTAGCCCATTGATGTTGATCATTGTATACACTCACCTTATGTTTGTTCCTTCAAGGTGAGGCGGGCAAATACTTATGAATGTTCCATAATGAAGTCGGGGTCCAGCGACCTTACGTCGCTGATAGAGTATGATTATCTATGAGTCTCTATGCATGTAATATGATGAGTTATGATGAGTATATCATGATAAGCATATTATGATGAGCACATGATGAGATTACACCGCGCCTATTTGGCCGGGAAGTCACCGCCAAGGCAGGCAGCTATACACTATCGCCAGATGGCATGGGCAGACACCACTAGTGGGCGGCATGAGATGATACCCCGGACGCGGGAGGCCTGGACGCGGGCTAATGCTAATGCTAATGTTATTGATTATCACACCGTACCTATATGGTCAGGCAGTTTATACATTTATGCATATATGATATGATGATGAGTATGAAAGTAAGCCAGCATGCATTACTCCTTTATGATTCAGTCAGTCACAGATTGCTCTTCATTGATGCCTCCTTATTTCATTGATGTCTTATTATTGTTCACGCCTTATACACTCAGTACAATATTCATACTAACGTCCTTTTCTTCGAACGCTGTGTTCATGCCCGCAGGTAGACAGGGAGGTGATCCAGACTCATAGGAGCTAGCGGCTGATTTGAGAGCATTCCATTTTTCGGAGGTGCCATTGATTATTCTTTTGATATGTATATATGTATATATTCATGATTGGGCACGACGGGGTCCTGTCCCGTCCATATGTCTAGTACTCTAGTAGAGGCTCGTAGATACGCAGTGTGGGTAGCATGGTCCCATAGTTTTATGTATATGCATGTATATATCATTTTGATAGCCCAAGGGCTTATGATTGTAAAAGTAAATATGTTTCAAATGTTAATCGATTTTTATGATTATGAGCATATGTTATGAATGAGAGCAGAGGGGTAATAGTATGAGCGGTGTTCGGTGGTTAGCCCCGGATACCTATCATGGCCCGTAGCTCGGGTCTTGACGGAGCGGTATCGGAAGCGATTCGGTCTAGGAAGTGTCTACGAGCCGTGTCTAGTAGAGTCTAGTTTATGGTGTGTTGCGCGCCACGCTAATAAACAAGAGGCTACAGGGCATTTAGGAAAAATGACCATCTTTCTTCTTATGAGATCGTGCGATAGAGCCGTGCATAAGCTTTTATTCTCCCTAATAGTATGTTGTGATCTCAGAAATGCCGCCAAAATGAAAAACCAAAGCCGCCCAGAAGGGCAAGACTACGACAAAGAGGCGGGCAGAAAGAGAGCTGCCTATGAATGTAGGTGAGGCTGAATCCCATAATGAGGCTCCATCTAATGCCTCCACTACTCCGCCTATCACGAAAGCACAAGAAGGGGCTTCAGCTCCAGCTCCTATGCCTCCAGTTCCTCCACCGGCTACTTCGGGTCAACAAGTGACCGAGGCCCTTCATTTATTGATGCAGTTGGTTGCCGCTCGGGCTGACGCGGCAAAATGCGGCCCAAGTGATCGATCGGCTAGTACTAGAGCCCTAGACTTCATGAGTTTAAATCTCCGAAATTCTTTGGGTCAAGCGGATGAAGACCGCGCGGGGTTTTATTGATGAGATGTTGAAAACGTTATGGATTATTCATGCTTCCGAGACTGAATCAGTGGAGTTGGCGTCATATAGGCTCCGGGATGTGGCAGTTTTATGGTATAATAATTGGATAGCATCGAGGCAAGAGAATGCGCCTCCTCCTGTGTGGCAAGAATTTGTTGATACCTTCATTCGCCACTACATACCACCCGAGGTCCGCCGAGCTAGAGCGGATAGATTTTTAAATTTGAAGCAAGGTAACATGAGCGCCCGGGAGTATAGCCTTCAATTTAATTTTTTGGCTAGATATGCTCCTACTATGGTGGCCGATACGGGCGATAGGGTGCATAGATTTGTGAGTGGCTTAGGGCCCCATTTATTTAAGGATTACTTAACGGCTTCATTGCAAGATGGAATGGATATTTCCCGCATTCAAGCCCATGCCCAAAATATTGAAGGACAACAACCTCCGCAAAGGGGTGATCGTGATGTGGATAGAGGGCAAAGCAAAAGGGCAAGATCTATGGGCACAGGCGGTGATTGCAGAGGGGGATCAAGGCAGGTGCATTCTAGGCACATAGGCCAGTCAGTGACGAGTGCACCTCCCCGATTTACAGGCCGAAGATTTGATCGCTCTTTTCGTTCAGCACAGGGCCAGAGTTCGAGGGCCCCAGGTTCTCAGTTTGGGGGAGATTATAGTCAGAGGAGACCTCCAGTGCCCCGATGCAGTCATTGCGGTAGATTACATTCTAGACAGTACCGCCAGGGTTCAGATGCTTGTTACGCTTGTGGTCAGGTAGGGCATATGATGAGAGATTGCCCGTCAATGAGCGGCAGAGTTGGGGTCCAGCCCACAGGATCAGCGGCTGGTTCTTCATCAGTGCGTCCGACGGAGACGGACTCCTAGATTCCGGCGAGGCCGAGGTAGGGCGAGGGGGAGCATAACGGGTGCTACTCGCCCGCTTATATGCCTTAGCGGACGACGGGATCTCGAGTCGTCCCCGGATGTGGTTACGGGTACATTGTTTGTGTTTTCTTACGATGTATATGCATTGATAGATCCGGGTTCCACGTTATCATATATTACCCCCTATGTTGCTAATCGTATTGGGGTGAAACCCGAGCCAATCAAACCTTTTGAGGAGTCTACTCCGGTTGGTGATCCCGTGATAGCCAAACAAGTGTATAAAGATTGTATAATTGTGATATGTGATCGCCAAACCAGAGCTGATTTAGTTGAGCTAGAAATGCTAGACTTTGATGTTATAATAGGTATGGATTGGTTAGCCTCATGCTATGCTAATGTTGATTGCCGAATGAAATTAGTCCGATTTCAATTTCCGGGAGAGCCCGTACTTGAATGGAAAGGTAATATGGCAACCCCAAGGGGTAGGTTTATTTCCTACCTTAAGGCAAGAAAGATGATAGCCAAGGGCTATATTTATCATTTAGTTCGAGTTCGTGACACCGAGGCAACATCGCCAACATTTCAATCTGTTCCGGTAGTGAATGAATTCCCGGATGAACTTCCAGGCCTTCCTCCAGAAAGAGAGATTGACTTCGCCATTGATGTGTTGCTGGACACTAAGCCTATTTCTATTCCTCCTTATCGAATGGCTCCGGCAGAATTGAAAGAGTTAAAGGCCCAGTTGAAAGATTTGCTTGAAAAGGGGTTTATTCGACCCAGTTCATCACCGTGGGGAGCAACAGTATTATTTGTGAGAAAAGAAAGATGGCTCCCTACGAATGTGTATTGATTACAGACAGCTGAATAAGGTGACGATAAAGAATAGATATCCTCTTCCGAGAATTGATGATTTGTTTGATCAGCTACAGGGTGCCAAGTGGTTTTACAAAATAGATTTGAGGTCGGGTTACCATCAAGTGTGTTATACCCCGCATTTTCAGAGCATGAGTTTGACATGTACCTCATCGTAGTAATGAGATGTTTTGAAAGGCACAAGCCATGGAGAGTACGTAACAATGAAGAAAAAGGGTGAATTACGATCTCGTAAGTCTTAATCGAGAAAGAATATTTTGAAACACGGGAACATGGCCATTATTAGTGTAATAAGTGATAAATATCATGTATGGAGAATTTCAGAAAATTTCGGGATTAAGCAAATTGAAGAAAATAAGTTCAACGAAAATTTGAGAAACGCGGGACGAATTTTGGTCAACTTTGGAGGCGCATATCTCATAGTATATGTGGATTTTTAAGGTGTTTCAAAATCCTAAAATGAAGTTCGTCAGGTCTAATTTGTAATGCAACAAACCGTTCATTGATAGGACATCGGAGTAGAGAATTATAGACGTTACAAACTGAACTGTCAACGCAGAAACAGCATTCCCGCGGTACCGCTACAGTACTGCTACAGTCGCTACAGTACTGCTACAGTAAAACCGACTTCAGCATTCCGTTTTAAGGGACAAAAATCTCATTTTTTCAGCACAAAAGTTCCCAATATTTTCAGAAAATTCAGCCATCAAAAGAGCCTCTCATGCCACCTAAAATTGAGGATTTTGAGTGAAATTTCAAGCTACGAAGTACTAATCGAAGCCCGGGCAACGCATAGTCACGAATATAATTTCATTTGGAATTAGAGGAGCATGGGAACAAGAAAATGTTGAAGAACTAAGTGAAGAAGGTAAGTTTTAATCCTCTTTTCATATGTTATGGATGGTTTATATGTGTTGTGGTGTGTGGAAATTCATGAAATATGGTATGTTGAAGTGAAGCCGTGTAGGTGTTGGTTATGTTGGAGTGATGAACTAATTTTTACTTAATATTTTGGTTGTTGTTGATATGGATTCCATAATGAAAATGATGGTTTAATGATTTAAATGGAAGTTGGAGTCGTTTTTAATTTGTTAGAAGATAATGTGATTTTAATGTAGTTTCTTGAATTTATGAAAATGATGTCGTTAACGTGTGGATTATGGGTATAGTTGGTGAATTTGGAAGGAAGAAATGTGTTATTGTTGGTCTTGTTGAATTTGGGAAGTTTCGGGTGGTGTTGCCCATTGGTTGGGCGTGTGAATGTTGTGTGGATTGTTTGAAATATTCTTGAGTTTTGTTTGAATAGTTTCGGATTGGTATTTGGATGTATGAGCATTGAAGTTGGCTTAATGGTATGTGTTGATTTGAGTGAAAATGGAATATCGTCGAATTGTATAGAAAAGAGTTACTAATGCTAGAGTGCGTTTTGAATGAATGGTTGATGTTGTTAGAATGTTTGTTGGTATTGTTGTTGATGAATTTGACGATTTGAAATCTAGAGGTTGTTGCATTTATGGGGAAATGCTGCCCAAATTTCTCGTAGATAAAAGTGATGGCATGAAATTGAATTCCTAAGTGCTTATGGCTAATGTTTGGTATGTGATAACGTTATTGTAGATCTTGAGAAGTGAGACTTGAGTTTGGATTAGCTTAGGAAGCAATCAAGGTATGTAAAGCTTACCTTTCCTTCTTTTGGCATGTCTTAGATGTGGTTAAGCTATGATACGTTGTGAGCTTCTGGGAATTCTATTCGTAAAATCCGAGCATGCTTACGATGCTTATTTGTTTCTTAATGTTGGCATCCTTATATGGCCAAGCTATGGTTTATATGTCTTTGTATGATTGGTTTCAAATGTTGCACAAAAAGTTTTGTTTTCAAAGAGTTTTGTAACTACGAACGTCCGTAACTTTCACAAACCCGGATGGCTTTGATATGCTCGTAAATGATTCTATGACGTATAATGACTATGATTTTCATGGGCGGGCCCGACTTGAGTCGACACCCCTCCGTGGGTCCCGCGACTTTCCTTATGCACTTCGACGATTTTTTGAAAGGATATGATATGACTATTATTCCGATTTCAAGTACGATCAGTTTACTTATCTTTTTGAGTTTGTAATAATGATTCGATAACATATGATGACTATGATTTTTGTAAGCGGGCCGGTTAGGTTGACGCTCGTCAGGTAGGTCCGCATCATCTTCTTCGTATAATTCGATGGCTTTTGAAAAGAATTCAATATGACTACCTTTCCGACCCCCGAGTATGACTATATTTGTCTGTTGAGTCTGAAATAATGATTCGTATACTTATGATTTTGATACGTTCCTCGGCATTATTATATTATATATGGATCGGGCCGTACGTTCCTTGGCATTATTATATTATATATGGATCGGGCCGTACGTTCCTCGGCATTATTATATTATATATGGATCGGGCCGTACGTTCCTCGGCATTATGATATTATATATGGATCGGGCCGTACGTTTCTCGGCATTATCGTAATTTTTATGGATCGGGTCATACGTTCCTCGGCACTCGGTTAATGTCAGCTCATATGATGTGTTTGATTTTCCGTATGTATGGGACAGAAATGTTTTTCAAAAGAAAGCGGAGCATTTTGGCATTACGATTATCCTATTTGTCTTTTGAACCCCTTATGTATAATTTGTATGTCGAGATGTAAGTACTTTGGTATTCGGGTTATTATGCTCACGTACGGACACCTTACTTCGGTTATGACTTTGTTTTACGTACTTCGCCTTTTGCATACTCGGTATATTAAAATCGACCCCCTTTCTTCGGGGGCCGCGTTTCATGCCACGTAGGTACCCACGGATGAGTAGGTGATGTTGTGCGTGAGATGTTCCGAGCCCGGATTGGCGAGCTTCATTTTCTCCCGGAGTGCTGCCGAGTCAGAGTGTTAAAGTTGTGATATCTGGGGTTATGTTAGAGACTTTGCAGACAGTGTCGAATGTATGATATGTCGGATTTGTTTTGTAAGCGGCTATGTAAGCCGGTGTATTAGTATGCATTATGCTACGATTTGTTTGGCAAGCGGCTATATAAGCCGAAATCTTGTTGTGCATCATGTTACAGATTTCATACGTTAACAGTATTTCATTTGATTTGAAAAAAAAAACAAAAGGCATGTTTGTTTTCTGAAAATTTTCATTATGTGCTTATGTCATGTTTTGCGGGCCCAGTATGATTATGAGTATTACGAAAGTCTGCGGGTTCGCTCGGCCCTAGGCAAGGGTCGGGTGCCCATCACACCCTATCGGATTAAGGGTGTGACAAAGTGAGAGTTAGAGAAGAAGATATTCCCAAGACAGCTTTCAGAACGAGATATGGCCATTATGAATTCCGAGTAATGTCGTTTGGGATAACTAATGTCTTACCATTTGTGTTCATGAATTTAATGAATAATGTATTCGGTTCTCTCTTGGATTTTTTTTGTAATAGTATTCATCGATGATATTCGAATTGTATTCTCGCATTTAATCGAACATGCCGATCATCTCGCATTGTTCTTGGAATTCTTCGAACCTTGAGTTGTATGCAAAATTTTCAAAGTGCGAGTTACGGCTAAATTCGGAACATTCTTGGGTCATGTGATTTCGGATGATGGCATTAGAGTTGATACTCGAAGACTGAGGTCGTAAAGACTTGGCTGCGGCCTACGACGTAACGAGAAGTTCATAGTTTTCCGGGATTGGTAGGATATTATAGGAGATTCGTGAGGGCTTTCATCCATTTCGGCCAGGATTGACGAAGCTAACCCGAGTCGATAGGTACAGCGAATGGCTTGCGGCGTAGTTTCCAAGAGTTAAAGGCAGTTAACCTCGGCTCCGGTTTAACACTTCCCGGAAAGGGCTAGATGGCTATGTGGTGTATTGTGACGCTTCGTGTTGGGCTAGGATGTGTATTAATCGGCATGGAAAAATCATTGCATCCGGGCGGGAAAAAAAGAAAA
>NW_026716081.1:0-31088 GCF_029784015.1 Lycium ferocissimum
TACGTATGATTTACGGTACGCATTTTTGATTAGCTATGCACCTCGTTCGTTTTCCGCATTACGTTCTGATTTTAGTTTTGTTTATTACATTTTTCGCTTTACATATTCGGTACATTTTCGTACCGACCCCGCTCTTCGGGGGGCTGCGTTTCGTGCGCATGCGGGTACGACGGACCGATTTGAGGATCCGTTGCTTAGGTTATCCGCTCGGTCGTTGAAGTGCTCCTTTGTCCGGGCCCATATTTGATATGAAATTTTCTCTTACGTACGTACGTATTTATTAAGGTACGGGGGGCGGGGCCCCGTCCCGTCATATGATTATGTTTTGTTCGTAGAGGTACGTAGACATGTGGTGTGGGTTCTGTATATGTTTCGTGAGATTTGCGTACGTTTAGAGTTTATCTATGTTCTGTGACGGCCTTATCGGCCTTCGTGCGGCAGGCCCACTTGTCCTTGTTAGATTATGATTTCTGTTCATTTTTAATATTTTGCTAATTTAGGTTAAGGTACGTACGAGTGCCCAACTAGGGCACGTGTCGCGGCCTACGGAGTTGGGTCGTGACAATCTGTCTGTCACATTTCTGCACGTCTGATTCGGACTCTCGATTCTGCCATCCGTCATACTTCGAGTTACGGATTGCATTTGAGAGTACGTACGTTACACCTCGTATCTCGAACTACGTTTACGATTTATAATCACACTCTGTGCGTCGATTTGCGTTGTGCTTCCGTCGCCCACATTTTGTACCTGCCGTCCGTATTGAAACTTCGTCGGCTACACTCCCTAAATACGACATATTATGATTCTGTTCGTACACTCTCGTAAGTCGACCCCGCTACGGATCCGATTACGTATTTATGATTTTACATATTTGACTCGATTATGATTATGTATGTTATATTTCCGCTTTACATACTCGGTACACCTTCGTCTTCGACCCCCCGTTCTTCGGGGGGGCTCGCGCTACATGCCGCCGAGTACAGACGCACCTCGAGATACGCCGCCTGACTTAAATTTTTGTCTTGTTGGAGAGTGCTCCTTTCCGATCCGTGAGTGATATTTTTGCATATATATCTTACGTTGTTTATGCCGTTTTGTACATATGGTCATTTAGGTACGGCGGGGCCTGTCCGTCTTCTCGATTCGTTCGTATGTTAGAGGCCTGTAGACATGTTTGTGGGTTGTGGGTTGTCACTGTTCTAATAAGTAAGTACGAGTCTGCGATTTGAGTAATTCTGCTTACTATGATAGCCCTAACGGCTTATGTACAGGTTTAAGTGTATATATATATTTTCGTGCGATGCATTTTATATCTGTATGAATTTATGTATGTCTAAACGGAATTAGCTGTTTGGTATGCCAGATCTGTCAGGTAGGTACGTATGGGTGTCCAGTTAGGACACCGATCGCGGCCCACGGGGTTGGGTCGTGACAAAAGTGGTATCAGAGCGGTTAGTCCTCGGAATGTACGGTGCCGTGTACGTGTAGTCTTCTTTATCGGTGTGTTGTGCACCACATCTATAAACGGAGGCTACGGGACATTTAGGATGTTTCCCTTTCTTTGGATCTTAGATCGTGCGATAGAGCCGTGTTGTTAGGATGGCTCCTCCCAACGAATTGCGTGTCTACGGCGGGGGCTCCAAAAGAGTAACAACGTCGGTATTTTGGGAAATTGTTTCGATCCTCTTCCACAGTGATTGTAGATTGACAAAGAATGAAGAGGGCGGCTTCTGACGATGGGGATGGGGGTGCTAAGAAGGCCCCTAGGATGTCATCGGGACCGAGTAGGCAGAGCCCCAGCTACTCGATTGAGACAGACCCTTCGGAGGATCCCACGGAGGACAGTTATGATCTGAGATCCGTCGGAGGACCCAGCTACGACTCCTCCAGAGTCTCTGACCCCTGGAGCAGAGGATTCCGCGGAGGGTGGCTATGATACAGATCTCTCGGAGGGTCCGGCGATGACTCCTCCAGAGTTTCTTACCTCCACGGAGGAGGATAGTTATGAGATAGACCCATCGGAGCATTCTTCTGGGACCACGGAGGAGGAGACTTTCGGGAATATGCCAGTTTGCTCTGCGAGGGAGCACCCGTCGGCCCGGCCACCTCGGAGAGTGCTACGGATTTCTCACATTCTTTGTCCTGGTCACCAGTGAGCCGGGAATTGTCTGATTATCTATACCCCTCCGATTCAGATATGGATAATAGCGGGAGCCAGATAGGTGGGGAGCAGACAGATGAGGATGATGATGGACATACTTCTCACGGCAGCTCCCCAGGTCAGACCCGAGATTGATCATTTATAAGTATATAAGTTTCTTAGAATCTCCTATGTATGTATGATTTCTGTAGAATATTATTCGGTGACAGTAAGGGCGACTGAGATGTCCCCGCCGAGGGTATAAATCTAGAAACCCCGGGTGGAAGATAATTATGAGTACAAGTGTAAGTAGATATTGAGGAATCAGAAGGGCAATATGGTAATTGTGTGGTTTGGACCGGGGTGGGACCTGCTATGAAAAAAAAAATTTGAAAAATTTATTAAGGCTCCGACTTGCCCTAAATTACGTGGCAAAGATTGTGTGGGGCAATTGACGCAGTTATATTAGCAATAACGCATCAGAATGCATAAAAGTTTCAAAGTTAAGCGTGCTAAGATCGAGCAATTGCAGGATGGGTGACCCCCCGGGAAGTACGTTAAGGAAATTTCACAATTGTAGGTATGAGAGATAACGGAAATTTGGGGTAACCTAAAGAAAAGGAAGTACGTGAAGTAGTTAGCACCCTACAGGAATCGCGCAGACTGAAGCGGACGAAGTGAGTGCAAAGAAGAAGGCGTAATATCGCTTGGGAATCAAAGTAAATTTGAATAGCGATTGGAAATGTTTGTAAGTAGAATGGAAAAGAATCTTAACGTGACAAGGAAATTTCCGTAAGTCTCTGAAGTATAGTAAAGGTAGTTTGACTCTGATCGCGATTCTGTACGCCATATCTCTGCGCCCCTGCTTTCGGTGAAGCTCTGTCTACTATACCTCTGTGCTTCTGAATCTGATCACGTTTCTGTTTAATATACCTCTGTACGTCCGACTCCGATCATAATTCTGTTCGATATAGTTCAGTACATCTGAATCGATTGTGGGTACGTCCGATATGCTTCGTGCGTCCGGCTACGATCATGAATCCGTTTGATATAACGTATGATTACGATTACGTTCGCTACGCTTCGTACTTCGATTCGGATACGACTTCATCTAACATACCCGATCTTCCAGCTCTGACAAATATTCTGTTCACCCTATATCCGATTTAAAATCGTGTGGACCACTAGACTAGGATTTCGAACAGCCCCAATACTGCGATATCGAAAAATGATAGAAGGATTTGGAAAGTGAAGGCTCTTACAATTACTTTGATCAAGTGTGAGTATGTAATTGGCAGGAAGACCTCCCCCGAAGTGTTTGTAAAACCTATAAGGCTAATTTAACATTCGAGGACGAATGTTTTAAAGGGGGGGAGGATGTTATATCCGGCAATTTTGCGTATTTGGAAAACTTGGAATTAACCTTGACTTGTAAGGAATAAGGTCATGTTTGGATTTTTCTTAATATGGACATGCCGGTTATGGAAGTATGGGTGTGGAAATATCGAGCAAGGCTAAGGACAAAATTGGAAATTTGAAAAAAAATTGGTTTCATAAATTTCAAGTTTAGCCAACAATTGGGCTAAAAAAAAAAATAAGAAAATGAGGCCCAATTCAAGGGGGCTTGGCCGGCCACTTCATGGCCCAATCCATGGATTTTAATTAATCCATGTGATGAAATAAGTGAGAGGGGCTATATAATATTATGAGCTCTCTAAAATTCTCAAGAAACCAAAAACAAATCAAGAAAAAAAAGAAAAGAGAGCCATTCGGCCCTAGAGAGAAAGAAGAGAAAAAAAAAGAAGAAAAATTCTTGGAGCTTGGTCTTTGATTCAAAAATTTGGTTCTTCTTGGATTCTTACTAATCTCAAGGTGCTCTCAAGTTGGTATAATTTTCAAGGCAAGAAAGTGCTCCTTTTGGCTAGTGGAAAGAAATTGGAAAAGGTAAGATTCTTACTTTTATGTTGGAGGAATTATGTATATGTTGTAGCATATGTAGAGTACATGAGAATTATGGAAGTGTTGCATGCATGTGCAAGCCGTGTGGTGTGTGGTTGTGTTGTAGCCGTGTGTGTGTGTGTGTGTGTGTGTGCATGTTGCATGTTTATGGTGAGTTGAAGTTTGTGTCGTGTTCTAGTTGTGGTTATGGTGGAATTCATGTTGGAAGTGAAAGTTGAATGAATTTGGAAAAGTAGATGTTGGCCGTGTGGTACCTTATGGAGAAATGAGGTTGAATTAATTTTGTTTAATATGTTGGTTGTGTTGTTGTGAATCTTGTAATATAAATGAAGGTAAAATAACGTAAGATTGCATTAAAATGGAATGTAGAAGCTTATGTTGTTTAAGTATGATTTCATGACCTTATGGAAACTAAGTTGCTAAGATGTGAATTATGATTATAGTTGATGGAACTAGAAGATGAAAACATGTTGTGAATAAGTATGCCAAAAATTAGAAGGGTTGGAGGAGGTATGGCTTTGGTGGAAAGTTTGTATATTTTATGTGTCTTGAGTATATATTGTAGAAACGCTATGAAATGCTTCCGAATAGTATTGTAATGACCTTGATTAGTAATGAGTGAGAGCATGTTAGTGTTGATTTGAAAGTGTGAAGTCGAATTGGGAATTATTGCATTATGTCGGGAAGTAGACAAATTGTGTTATATTGTAATTTGTGTTGATCGTTATTGTTGTGGTGTTGTTGTTGGGTTGTTGTTGATTGTTCTAGCCTAGTCAAATTCTCGGGGATGCTATATGTGTAGGGGGAAATGCTGCCGAAATTTCGGTAGTCTCAGCGTGGATTTAAGTTGAGTTCATAAAGCTTAAAACTCACATTTGGTAACAATGACCATTTGTAGATTTTTGACGAAACGGGAATCGAAATTGGACGAGCGTAAAGCATAACCAAGGTATGTAAAGTTTTGCCTTTCCTTCTTTGGCATGTTCTGAGTGTAATAGGCTTGAAAGCGAGCCTCGAACGCACTTCTGCTCCTCACGCTCCGAGATTGAAAATAGTTCAAAATCATTCAAGAAGATTGAATTGTTCCTTTACCTTTTGTCGGCAAAATTGCCTACATGTGTATAATTTCCATAAATGGAGTCGGTACACCCTAAGATGGTTATGGACGACTCCCTAAGGTTTATTATCCATAATTTACGTACGCCACTATAGTTGGGTCCGAGGTGGGCCCACAAAACCCCGATAGTTCTTGTAAGGCATAAATTGACTCCGTTTTGTCTGACCTTCTTAGTTAGTTCTTGGCTATCGTTCTGCTATCATACGATAAGTTTTATGACTGTCTTTACGAGTTTCATAATATGGTATGACATCTGGAGCGGTTCGGAATATTCGTTCGAAATAATGTCGTGCCATCCCAAATGACACGTATGCGTATCTATTATGACTATAATCCGATAATTCGATTTGACCTATCTTCGAACTATTTCGGTTTCATTAAGTCTGTATGTCGGTCTGTATGTATATGGTTTCTCATTGATCTATTCGTGGATGCCTCAATGCTTCCTTCACTACGCCCGGGCCAGGATCTGTGATTCGTGCACTTCCACTGCATTGTTCACCGTGTCCTTCGGATGTGCGGGCCGGGATCTGTTTATATCTGATTATGATTTGATTATGTGATATTATGGGGATGGCGGCCAGGATGACATTTGATTTGATATGTCTGTCCACCGCGTCCCGTACTAAGAGGGTCGGGTTCTGTTACCGCGTCCCTTATTAAAGGGCCGGGATACGATATATGATATGTATGTACGTATATGCTTATGACTCCGCATGCATGATCGAGACTACGATTTAGATAAGGATCGTCGTCACATTTCGCACGTCTAATTCGGACTACGATTGTCTGTCATACTTTGAGTTACGGATTCGTTTGAGAGTCCGCATCGGTTACACCTCCGTATCTCGGACTACGTTTACGATTTATAATCACACTCGTGCATCCGATTTGCGTTGTGCTTCCGTCGGCCACATTTTGTACCTCGGTCCGTATTGAAACTTCGTCGAGCTACACTCCCTAAATCGACATATTATGATTACTGTCCGTACACACACTGTAAGTCCGACCCGCTACGGATCCGATTCTCGTTGCGTTATGATTTTACATATTTGACTCGATTATGATTATGTATGTTATATTTCCGCTTTACATACTCGGTACACCTTCGTACGACCCCATTTTTGTTCTTCGGGGGGCTCGCGCTACATGCCCGCGAATACGGACGCACCTCGAGATACGCCGCCGACTTAGGGGTACCGTTCTGCTGTTGGAGAGTGCTCCTTCGATCGGAGCCGATATTTTTGGTATATATCTTTGTTGTTTGTCCTTTGTACATATGGTCATTTGGGTACGGCGGGGCCACGTCCCGTCTTCGATTTACGTTCTATATGTTAGAGGCTCCGTAGACATGTTTGTGGGTTGTGGTTGTCCTCGTTCTAATAAGTTAGTACGAGTGCGATTTGAGTAATTTTGCTTACTATGATAGCCCTAACGGCTTATGTACGAGTTTAAGTGTATATATATATTTTCGTGCGATGCATTTTATATCCGTATGAATTTATGTGTGTCTAAACGGAATTAGGCTTTTGGTATGCCGGATACGTCGGTAGGTACGTATGGGTGTCCAGTTAGGACACCGGTCGCGGCCCACGGGGTTGGGTCGTGACAGAAACGTTCGTAGAAGATTTCATAACGAATAATATCCCCAAACTTTCATAGGCGGGCTCGGATTGGTTTGATACTTGTCCGTGGGCCCCCGAGACTTTTCTATGTTTGGTTCTAACGACTTTTTGAAAGAACTTAACATGGCTATCATCCCGACCCCCGAGTACGATTACTTACTTATCTGTTGAGTCTGTAATGATGTCTTATATGCATGTGGTTACTCACGACTCTGCTCGTGCATCCTGTTGTATCTTTCGCCGAGTCCCGGGCCGGTTATGTCATCGTGCGCACTATGCTATATTCTGAAGTATGATGTGTTTTCCGAAGTATGATGTGTTACGAAGTATGATGTGATACGAAGTATGATGTGTTACGAAGTATGATGTGATACGGAGCATGATGTGTTCGGAGATATGCAATATTCCGAAGTATGATGTGTTGTGGTGCCAAAGATGGGGTGGCGACCACGTTAATCGTCCGCCGGGTCCCATTACGGACTGCATGTGATATGTGATATGATAATATGATGACATGATGATATGATGATTCTATTCACCGAGTCCCTCACTAGAGGGTCGGGTACGGTATATATATATATGATGATATCATGGCTATACATGATGATTATATGATCTCCTTTACCGAGTCCCTCACTGGAGGGCCGGGACACGTTACATATGCATTTGTACATGATTATTATTTACTTATGTTTCTAAGTCCCATAATGAATTGAATATGATATTGACATGCATGATTTGTGTTTCCAAAGTAAGTATTTTGATACCCTGGATATTGTACGCATTTTCTGTACTTCTTACTTTGGTTATACCCCGTCCACTGTGTTTCATGCTTTACATACTCAGTACATATTCCGTACTGACCCTGTTATACCCGGTACTTTGTACGTTGGAATATTCTAAGTTGGTTACGACAAGACTTTAATTTCCGGTTTTGTTGATTTTGTCTCAGTGCGTAAGTTGCATATTCATCTTTTGCTGGTATGGAGTGTTAAGGGTAAGGTTGGAACAAGAAAAAAAAAATTAGAGAATGAAAGTTGGAAGAATTTGGGACTAGAAATGAATTATGGAAAGTTGGCCATTATATGAAAATGGACATGTGTGTGTGGGGGCCATAGGGCCATATGTGGAAATTTTGTGTGGACATAAAAGATGACTAAGTAAGTCATCTTCATCATTTTATCTCCTAGAAAATTCAAGAAGCATCAAGAGAGAGAGAGGAGAAAAAACGGCCAAGAAAAAAAAATATGAAGACCAAAAATCTTGAGCAAAAAAAAATATTTTCTTCTAGCTTTCCTACTAATTGAAAGGCCCTCGTTAACGTGGAATGGTTATTGGAACAAGAAAATCGTTCGTTGTTGCGATTCATCAACCTTAGCCGAGGGTGAAGTCAATGGAAAAGGTGAGGTTTCATCTTCTTTACATGTTTTATGGATGATTTGTGCATGTTGTGATATGTAGAAGTGAATGAAATACATGAAGGTATGATGTTGAAGTTGTAGCCGTGAGTTGTACTTTGGCGTGTGTAGGTGTGTGTTGTATGGAGTGATGAATTAATTGTATTCAACATGTTTATGTGTTGTTGTAAGGTGTAGAAAATGAATGAAAACCATGGAATTGATGTGTGTTGGGTGTGGCCGTATGGGCTGTTTTGGTATAACAAGGAATGGATTGATTTTACTTAGTGTTCTAGTTGTTGTGGTTATGGATTATGTGATGTAGAAAGGAATGAAATTCATGAGGGTTGGTATATTGAGACTTGGCCGTGTGTATGTACCATTATGTAGAAGGGAAGAACTAAATTCATTTAGTATGTTTAGATTGTTGTGTTGTGGTTTCTATGAAGAAAAATGAAGTTTTAATGATCCAAGTTGAAGCTATAATTGTGTGGGCTGTTTTAGGAGCCAATTTGGTCCTAATGTATTTTCTTGAATTTATGATAATGATATTGTTAACGTGCGGATTGTTGGTGAAGTTTATGAATTTGGAAGGAAGAAATATGTTATGGTTGTTCATGTTGAGTTGGGAAGGTTTCGGGTTCTATGGCATATTATTTGGATTGTTTGAATATTTTTGCGGATTATTGGAAATGTTCTTGAATCGTGTTTGAATGGTTTTGGATTGGTATTTGAATATGCGGTCGTTGATGTTAGTTTGAATATATGAAGTTGAATTGAACATGCATGGAATATTGTCGAATCGTATGGAAAAGAATTAGTAATGTTAGAATGCGTTTTAATTCGATTATTGATGTGGTTGATGTTGTTGTTGGGTTGGTTGTTGCTATTTTGGCCGAGTTTAATTCTCGGGGATGTTGGATTTATAGGGGAGATGCTGCCCAAATTTTTGTAAATAAATAAGGGCTAAGAATAAACTTTTAAAGGCATGTGACTTATGTTTGGTAACTTTGACCAATTGTAGATTCTGAAGCAAACGGGATTTGAGTTTAAGCGAGCATAAGGTGTGTGCAAGGTATGTAAAGCCTACCTTTCCTTCTTTTGGCATGTCCTAGTTCTACTAGGCTAAGATCGGAACCTCGGGGTTAATTCTCGCTCTTGGGAATCCGAGTTTGATTTTGCATACTATTCATTCGGCCGCAACTGAACTATAATCCTTATATTTGATCAAAAGAATGCTTAAACCTTTGTTCGTTGCAAACGTATCCGGATCGCTCCGAAACTTTTATGGATGGCTTTAGGGAGCCTAATGTTTGTAATTTTTGTCCTCCGCCTCGACTCGACCCGAGGTGGGCCCGCAAGTCCCGAGACTTCCCTTATTTGGTTTGTTTGATTCATTTCCGTACGATATGAGAAGGAAATGTTTGCCTATGACTCTAAGGTCCGTTTGAAATGTCCTATAATGTTGTTGAGCGCTTATTACTATGAATGACACTAAATTTTTCCGAGAATGATCTACGATGTGTTTTTGAAAAATTGGTAACTAAAAGTCCGTAACTTTCAAGAGAGGCTCGGATTGCTTTGACATTTTCGCAAATGACTTTATGACGAGTAATGACTTAAATTTTCATAGGCGGGCCCGGATTGGGTTAACGCTCGTCGTGGTCCCGCGACCTTCTATGTTGGTTCTAATGACCTATTTTTTGAAAGAATCCAATCCGACTATCTCCCGACCCCCCGAGTATGATTACTTATTTATCTGTTGAGTTTGAAATAAGGATTTTTGTGCTTATGACTTTGATACGTGAATATGGTTTCGAAAGTTCGGTTTGATATATTCCCGAGTGATATTCGGAAGGAAATCTGATTTGACTACTGTTTTGGCTTACAAATGATGGT
This sequence comes from Lycium ferocissimum, assembly GCF_029784015.1. Taxonomy (NCBI): domain Eukaryota; kingdom Viridiplantae; phylum Streptophyta; class Magnoliopsida; order Solanales; family Solanaceae; genus Lycium; species Lycium ferocissimum. The sequence continues at coordinate 10,139 of NW_026716081.1, forward strand.
TCGTTTGATTAACCTATTAAGTCTTTGAAAATATTTTAAACTGTATTTGGTTACTCACGATTCTGTTCGTGCGTTCTGTTGTTACATTTGCCGCTGGGTTCCTGGCCGCGGTATGTGTATATGTGATATTACCGCTGGGTTCCTGGCCGCGGTACGTGTATATGTGATATTACCGCTGGGTTCCTGGCCGCGGTATGCGTATATGTGATATTACCGCTGGGTTCCTGGCCGCGGTATGTGCATGTGTATGTGTATGTGTATGTGTGATGTTGACCGCTGGATACTTGACCGCGGTATGTGTGATATTGACCGCTGGATACTTGACCGCGGTGTGTGTGTATATGTGGTATGTGATATATGATAACATGATGGTATGATGATTGTTTACTCATGTTTCTAAGTCCCCTGATGATTCGGATATGATATGGATATGCACGAATTAAGTTTTAAAAGTAAGTCATGTGGGTTCTGCATATTGCACTATTTTTCGGTACTACTTACTTCGGTTATAATTTCGCTTTCTGTATTTTCGGCTTTGCATACTCAGTACATATTCCGTACTGACCCCCTTTTCTTCGGGGGTCGCGTTTCATGCCGCGCGTGTGTACCCACACGGATGAGGAGATGATGTTAGCGAAGATGTTCAACCTAGATTGGCGAGCTCCATTTCTCCCGGAGCGTCGCCGAGTCGAGTACTTTCGTATGGTATGCGGAGTTAAGTTAGAGGCTTTGCGTACGTTGTCGTGTGTGTGATATGTCGGTTTTGTGAGCGTCGCATAAGCCGATGTATTATTATGCATTATGCTGCGTATTTGTTTTGTAATTGGCTATGTAAGACGATATATCGATCACGCATTATGTTACAGATTCATTACGACTACAGATTTTATTTGATTTGAAAAAAGACGAAAAGTATGATGTTCTTTGAAAAATTCCCTTTTGCATTTTGACGCGTTTTGCGGGCCCAGTATGATTATGTGTATTACGAAAGTCTGCGGGTTCGCTCGGCCCTAGGTAAGGGTCGGGTGCCCATCACACCCTATCGGATTAAGGGTGTGACAGACCCCCTTTCTTCGGGGGCTGCGTTTCATGCCCGCAGGTACAGATACTCATTTTGGTGATCCGCCAGCTTAGGACATCTACTCTGCTATCTTGGAGTGCTCCTTTGTTCCGGAGCCTATATTGTGGTACAGACTCTTTTGTTGTATATGTATATGTTTATTCAGGGGTACGGCGGGGCCCTGTCCCGTCATATGATTCCGTTGTTACTCTTAGAGGTCTGTAGACATATATGTGGGTTGTGAATAGTTCTGTTCGGTTGTGTTCGTATGATTTGTGCTTTGGGCGGTCCCACCCGCCATGGCAGCCTTATCGGCTTGTGTTTGTACATATTTTGAGATGTTGTGATATATGATAGCCTTGTCGGCTTCTTTGCGACATATGCGTTTGTATGCCACAGTTCGAGGCGATGTCTGATCTTTGTATATGCATAAGTTATCTGTATGCCAATTCGGGTTGTGGGTGTGTACGAGTGCCCAGCTCGGGTACTAGTCATGGCCTATGGGGTTGGGTCGTGACAAAAGTGGTATCAGAGCGGTTCGTCCTCGGAGTGTCTGCAGACCGTGTCTAGTAGAGTCTTGTTTATCGGTGTGTTATGCACCACATCTATAAACAGAAAGCTACAGGACATTTAGGATGTTGCCTTTTCTTCTTATCCTAGATCGTGCGATAGAGCTGTATTATCAGGATGACTCCTCCCTAACGAATTGTTATGCTTTCAGCGATGCCTCCAAAGAAGGCGGCAGGCGCCGGAAGGGCAAGTCGACGGTACCGGGGAGACCGAGGCCGGAGAGTTACCGGGGCCCGTGCTCAGCGTGCAGCGAGGTTGTACCCCCGTCGGCTAGTTCGCTACACCGCCACTATCGAGAGGGACTTGGAGCGACGGACCCACGGGAGTCAGGGGGCGGCTCCACCGCCAGCTCCCGGGGTTCCAGTACCCGAGCCTCCAGCTCCCCAGCCAGGGGCGGAGGATAGGGCCATGCGAGATGCGGTCCAGTTGTTGACCAGATTAGTGGCGGAGCAGACTCGCAGGCACGGATTAGGGGGTGATTATGCAGACAGACGTGATAGTTTGAGGGCCCGTGATTTCTTGACTTGTAATCCTCCAGAGTTCTACGGGTCAAAGCCCGAGGAGGATCCCCAGGAGTTTATTCGACAGATACAGCGTGCACTAAGGATGATTAGAGCTTCTGAGACTGAGTCTGTCGAGCTGGCTTCATATCGGTTGCGAAATGTAGCCGTTAATTGGTATGAGTCGTGGGAGTTTTCTAGGGGCGAGGATGCTCCTCCAGCCGTATGGGATGAGTTCATGGAGGCCTTCGAGATTATAACCTTGAGTTCGATTCATTGGCTAGATATGCACCCACTATTGTAGCTAATATGACCGATAGGATGCATCGGTATGTGATGGGGTTAGATCGTTATCTGGTCTATAGCTGTATGGTGATGGCTTCCCAGCCCAGTATGGATATTGCTCGAGTGCAGGCCTATGCCCAGGGTATGGAGGATCGACACAGAGGGCGTCAGCCCGACAGAGATCATGACAGGAGCCAGCCCAAGAGGGCTAGATTGATCGTCTATTCTAGAGAGTTTCGAGGGGGGCAGCCTCAACAGTACACTGGGTATTCTTCTCAGCCAGCGCGGAGTGCACCCCCACGGTTTCCGGGTAGGAGATTGGATAGCACAGGGCATTCAGGAGCCGGTCAGAGCTCCAGGGCTTCAGGTTCACAGATGCATAGGAGTTCGGGTCAGTCGAGGCCACCCATACCTCGGTGCTCTTACTGTGGGGGGCATCATCCGGGAGAGTGTTACCGTGCTACGGGTGCTTGTTTTTCTTGTGGCCGTCAAGGCCATGTTATGAGAGAGTGTCCGTACAGGGGCGGTCCAGGTGGTGCAGCCCAGCTTACCGAGTCAGTTGCTGGTTCATCTTCCCCTTCCGTAGCTATGCGCCCCATGGGGCGGGGTATGCCGACACCAGCAGGCCGTGGCAGAGGCCGTGGCAAAGCCTCCAGTTCTAGCGGTCCATCGAATCTCCTATATGCGTTGGCCAGTAGACAGGAGCAGAAGGCGTCACCAAATGTGGTTACAGGTATATGAGTCCTTAGTGGAATTTTCTTTATGTATGTGTGTTTGATGTACGATTGTTACTTAATAGCGGTAAGCAGAAATCCAAGGGCTGATAACTAAGTATTTATAAGTAACGGCGACCAAGGTGTGTCCGTCACCATTGGGAACCTGGAAGTCTAAGACGGAAAGTAGTCGTACCCATAGGTGAAAAGTAAATATTGAGGATTGAAAAAGGGCTGGAATAGTAATTGTGGAGTCAGAAGAGCGAGAGACCCTTTCTAATTCGGAGGGAGATGTGTTATGAGAACGTTTCGAAATCTGTTAAGACTTCAATTTACTCCAGATTATGTGATGAAGGTCATGCGGTGAGGTGGACGCGACCATACTAGTATTAAAGCATCGTATTTCATCGGAGTTTCAAGGTTAAGCGTGCTGGAGTGAGAGAAATTTTAGGATGGGTGACCCCCTGGGAAGTTTACTAAAAATCCTAAAAGGTCAGACACAGGAGAGACAAATGAGAAGCTAGGGTAGCCTAAGGGAAATTGGAGTATACAGAGTGGGCGAAAACCTTAAGAGGTCGCGTAGGTCGAGGCGGATTAGACCGGTGAAGAGAAAGAAGGTGCATCACAGCTCTAGAATTAGGGTGAGTTGGAATAACGTTCGGAAATATTTTGTTAGCAAGATAGTAGTAATTGTGTCTATATAGGTATGCACATGATATCCCGTACATAGCCATATCAGCGGATATGTGTATTCCGGCAACCAACGTGACGGTATACGGAAGGCATTAATCGGACACGGTAACGAAGTTCAAGTGTCACGACCTAACCCCGTAGGCCGTGACTAGTGCCCGAGCTGGGCACCCAAACACATTCATCAAACTCGAATCACATACCGATGGCTTATGCGCATACAAATATCAGACGCTGTCTCAAATTATCTCAAAGCTGTCTTTCAAACACAAACATATATATATCGAAGCCGGCAATGGGTTATCAAATGGCGCAACGGCCCAAAACATATACAAATGCAAGCCGACAAGGTTGCCACGGCGATGAATGGGATCGCCTTCACATCATACAAACACACACATGCAAGAATAGGCACAACCCATATACATGTCCACGGAACTCCGGGACAAACAAAATCATGTGACGGGAAGGGCCTAACGTATCCCCGAACAAAGACATACATATGCAACGAACAAATATATACCAAAATGTGGGCTCCGAAATAAAGGGAGCACTTGAAGGCGAAGAAGGGTGTCCCTAGACCTCGGTGGATCACCGAACTGTACGTCTGTACATACGGGCATGAAACGCAGCCCCCGAAGAAAGGGGGTCATGTCACGACCCAACTAGGGGCCGCGACGGGCACCCGATACTTGTACCGAGCACCCCTTGCCTCGTGTCATACTCTTACTCTTAAGTGGGCCGTGTGAATTACCGCACTGAATTTTTTTTTTTCCATTTGCATGATCACTTTTTTAACATAATTATAACTTGGACTAATAAATCCGTATTTATTTTATTTACATCGGCGGCGACAACCAACCAGCTACAAAACACACCCTTTAACATACCGTTGCGAGCTCTAGACAATATACATATAGCATCAAAATGGGCTAGGTCTTCTCCCGTACCCAAATATATACACAAAAGTAATACCAACAAGCAGTGGCTCACGGCCGAAATGGAGCACTCGCCAACACTTGTGGAGCTTCTAAAGATTGGACCCGTCTGCACTGGTGTACTCCGCAACGGCATAAAACGCAGTCCGCAAGAAGGGACGTCGGTAAATAATGTACCGAGTACGTAAGACATGAATCAATATGCGAAAAACGTAGAACAAGGACAATAACATGAATGAATATATATCATAGGGTAGAAAGATAACCTTAAGTACATATAAATGCACACTTCGGCAGATACTATGCATACTTAGTGCCGCGGGTGTGCAGCCCGATCCATACCTCCCTTATATTCCGCGGAACGTGCAGCCCGATCCATCCATCTATTATATTCTGTCTCTTAAACGTGCAGCCCGATCCATATGCGTTATACTTTACTTTCTTTGAAAATATCTCCTTTTCATATATACATATATATATACATATAATAATAATAATCATATCGTAGGCGTCGGCTCGATCCATTTAACCATACATCCCGCGTCGGGCATCCCGCGTCCGGGGACGAAATCATGTATCATATTCCAACTAATCGGGTCGTGCGCCTATAGCGCCTTCCCTTTATTCCCAACTTCCCCATATATATATACTTATACATACAATACATAGACAACATGGACTAGTGTTATAAAGCGAGACTATCAATAAAACGTGGCATTAAAATAAAGCGTAGCATATGATCATAAGCTTCATATAATATTTCCTTTAGAATCTTTTAGAAAGTAGAGCCACAATAAGAAGTAAGATTGAATTCATGGACTAACCGGACCCCTTTCATACTCATTTTGAGTCTTAACTTGAAACTCTTAGTCGTGGACTCATTCTTATTACACTCGTCATCAACATATCTCCTTCATAAATTTCATCGTTATTGGCATCATAGAAAGGTTCTCTTTAAGATAATTACAACACTTATCCTTTAGTAAGCGGGACGATAAGGAAGAATCCAGGAATAACGGGCCCACCCCGATCAAATGAGGCGGCGTATACAATCTACATATAACACACTCCACGGGACTACGTGTGAGGGTTTTAGGGTAATCGGGTCCTATTCGTGCAAGTTCTAGGTGTTTAGTTCATCCTTTCGCTATTCATAAGTTTTTGGTTCAATTCTACTGAAGGAATAGTGGCCAATTTCCAACGTGGATTTCTAGAGTTAGGGAGATCCCCGCGGCGCGTAACCAAGCCTATACATCTAAGATATGCCAAGGAAAGGAGAGGGAAGTCTTACGTACCTTTTCCGCTTCTTTCACGGTTCCAAATCTCCGCTCCAAATTCGCCAAAATCTACAATTTGGTCACATTTACCAAGTGTCAATTTAGGCATCTAGAAGTTGAAATTCAAGGTAGCCATTTGTCTACCGAAATTTCGGCAGTACTTCCCCTGTAAATACGCCCTCCCACCAAGTTCAACTTGGCCAATTTCAATCAACAACAACCCCGGGAATTCGACCCGACCAAACTAGCAACACAATATCAACAACCATGCTACGATTTCAATGATCAACCCAAGGTACATACTAACAATTTAATCGATATACTACTTCCTTCAAGACTTTCCAACTTCAATAAAAACATTAACAACATTATAATTCATATACCAACAACACCATACTAACAATATCGTACTAATCGCATTGTCTTCCATGCATGCAAAAACATTATGTGCAATTTTTCATCAACTCCTAAAACAAACTTTCAACAATTTCAATCTAAACTAAAATCATTAAACTTCCACTTCTCACCATAAATTTCATTACAACAACAACCAAAATACAAGATAGGACTTGCTTACTATCCTTTTTACAATACAACACACATATGCACGGCCCTACACACTACACACACCACGGCCTCCATACAACTACACCCTATCTTTATGTTTTTCATGAATTTCACTCACTTCCACACACTATAACAACCAAACATTCAATAACATAATTAAAACATGATTCATACTCACCCATAGGCATGCACGGCCACAACCCATATTTTTGTTCTTCATGAATTTTACTCCTTTTCATACACTATACCATACACAAGCACCCATAACATAAAAGGAAATGAATTCTTACCTTCTTCCTTGATTCTTCAATTAACTAGAATTTCCAACTTGTATTCATATGTGTTTTTCTTGCTTCATCAACCACTCTACTTTGTTTAGGACCCTTCAATGAGGTGCTTGGATGGAAGAGAAGAATTTTCTTGATGAGGAATCCTCAAAGTTCTCTTGCTCCCACTATGGCCGAATGGCCTTGTAGTTTTTCTCCTTCTTTCTCTTGTTCTTCTTTTCTTGAATTTTCTAGAGAGTTTTTGGAAATAAAGATGACTTGGTCATCTTTATATTAATTCACCACATGAATTTAATTAAAATGGGCTTGGGCCAATTGTACATGGCCGGCCACCCTTGAGCATTTGGGCCTTATTTTCTTTTGATTTTTGTTGAGCCCAATTAGCTACCGATCATGTTTTGTAATTTCCGAAACTAATTCCCGACATTCCAAATTTACCCTTTGTCTTCCTCCATAATTCCACGAGGCTTATTGCGAATTTCCTTCATGCCCTTAACCTTTCTCAATAATTCCGCTCCTAAATGCCATACATCATTCATATGCTTAACAAACTAAAAATATGGCCTTGCTTGTCGTCCTCCCGCAATTGTCTCGAATTATCCGATTGCGAAAAAAATGCGGGACATAACAGGTCAGTACGAAATATGTACTGAGTATGCAAAGCAGAAGATATAGTAACAAATCTGAGTCATAATCGAAACAGAGGTACAGAAAGTAAGTGCATATCCAAATACCAAAATGTTTATTTTTAAAATACAAATCATGCATAGGGCTCAGAAAATATGGTCGCCCGCCCGTCATCGGTGCCATAACACAGCATAACACCAGAAAGTTTCAAATCTTCGTATCCCCGTCACACATCATAACACAGCATAACGCCATACACAGCATAACGCCAAATATAAGCGGAACCCGTCCCCTAGCGAGGGGGTCAGCGAACCATAACACAGCATAACACCGGAGTATAACATAGTGCGCACGACAACATAACCGGCCCGGGACTCGGCGAACGATACAACAGAACGCACGAGCGGAGTCGTGAGTAACCATATGTATAAAATCATTATCATGGACCCAAAAGATAAGTAAAATGACCATACTTGGAAATCGAAATAATAGCCAAACCAAATTCTTTCAAAAGTCATCAGTCATCAGTCATCAGGGGACCCACGGACGGGTGTTGACCCGAGCCGGGCCCGCCTATGGAAAACATACTCATCATACGCCATACAATCTCCTACGAACATATCGAGGAAATCCGAGCCTTTCTGTGGAAGTTACTACGTTCGTAGTTAAGGAACTCTTTAAAAACAGAACTTTTTATGCAACATTTGAAAATCAAATATTCCAAAGGAATAAGGGCCAATATTTCATCACATCAAACATGCGAATTGTTATATCCCGTATTTCGTACATTGTAACAATCCGGTTTAACTATGGTAAGTTAGGGACAAAACCATTCCGGGATACAAAGTCGAGACTTTTGACCTTCGATTTTGTTTTAAGACCTAAAGTGTTCATGAATTTGTTGGCATGGAACAATTAGAAAAATTTGGGACCAAAAATGGAATTTGTGAAAGTTGAAAATCATGCAATTCTCTTGGTCTTGGCCGTGTGGCTTGGAGAAGGCCCACACAATTTGTGGACAATTTTAATTGGTCCAACACATGTGTGGGCCAAGGACACTTGTGCCATTCATATAATAGCACAAAAGATGATCAAGTAGTCATCTTTATTCATTCCCAACACTTAGAAAAAAAATAGAAGTTGAAGAACAAGAGAGGGAGGCTCTCGGCCAAGAACCCCTAAAAACCAACTCCAATTCAAGCCATTCCAAAAATATTTTGTTGATGCAAATCCACTAATTTGAGGTCCCTAAGTAATGTGGAAGTGTTGTTCGGGTCATCCAACCATTCGTTGTGTCAATTGCAAACCCTAGCCTATTTGTGGAGTTGAAGAAGAAAGGTGAGATTTAATTATGTTTTATGTGTTATAAAGGTTGTATGCATGTTGTAGTATGTTAAAATGGATGAAAATCATGAAATATGGCATGTTGGAGTGAAGGTTGTGTGTGTAGTGCATAGCAGTGTGAGGTGTGTGTGTGTTGTGTTGTATTGGAGTAACGACTTGAAGTCTAGTTAGCATGTTGTGATCATTGTAGGGTGAAGAAATGAATGAGAATCATCTATATATGTTTGTAGGAGGTGTATGAATGTAGGCTATTTATGTGACAAGAAATGGATTATTGTTAATTAGTAGTTTGGTTGTTGTCGTTATGAATTTTATGTCGACGATAATAGTTTAATGACTCAAGATTGATGTTGTAGTTGCATGGGCTGATTTGAAGGTTATTGTGCATTTGATGTAATTTGTATATTTATAAGAATGACATTGTTAGAATGTGGATTGTTGGTGCAAATCATGATTTGAAAGTGAGGAATGTGTTATAGTTGAGGCTCTCGGGTTTGGGCAGCTTTCGGGTAAGTTGGAGTATTATTTGGGATGTTGGAAATGTTGTATGAGTTGTTTGAAATGTCCTTGAATATTGTTGGTATGGGTTCGGGTTAGTATTTGAATGTATAAGCGTTGACGTCAGCTTGAATGTAAGCCGTCGAATTGAATGTAATGAATGTTGTTGGATTATGTAGAAAAGGTATTTAATGTTATATTGCCTTTCGGATTGATTATTGATGTTGCTAGGTTGGTTGTTGATGTTGTTGTTCTTTGATTTGGCCGAGTTAAATTCTCGGGTTGGCCTATTTACGGTGGGAAATGCTGCCCAAATTTCGTAGAATTAAGTGTTAGTTTGGAATTAAATGCCTAAACGTCCATGGCTAATGTTAGGCATATTATGACGTTGTGTAGACCTTGGGGAGCCCGAGACGTAGGTTGACATTAGCTTGAGTTTGGAGTAGCTTGGAGAGCGTTTGAGGTATGTAAAGCTCAACTCTTCCTTCTTTTGGCATGCCTTAGTTTCAAATAGGCTATGACACGAGCCTCGAGGAAATTCTATTCTCGCAATCCGAGCATGTTTATGACATTTATTTATTTCTTGGAATTCGTATGTTTGATATGATGAAATATTGGCCCTTATGCCTTTGGAATAATTGATTTTCAAATTTTGCATAAAAAGTTTGGCTTTTAAAGAGTTCCGTAACTACGAACACCCGTATCTTTCACGTAAAAGGCTCGGATTGCCTCGATATGCTCGTAGGAGTTTTTATGACATAAGACGAGTATGTTTTTCATAGGCGGGCCCGACTCGGGTCGACACCCGTCCGTGGGCCCCGCGACTTTTCTTTTTGTAATCCTGATGACTTTTGAAAGAATTGGGTTCGGTTATTATTCCGATTTCTAAGTATGGTCATTTCACTTATCATTTGAGTCTATGATAATGATTTTATGCATATGGTTACTCATGACTCCGTTCGTGCATTCTGTTATATCTTTCGCCGAGTCCCGGGCCGGTTCTGTTGTCGTGCGCACTATGATATACTCCGGTGTTATGTTGTGTTTATGGTTCACCGAGCTCCTCGCTAGAGGGACGGGTTCCACTTATATTTGGTGTGATGCTGTGTATGGCGTTATGCTGTGTTATGATGTGTGATGGGGATACGGAGATTTGAAACCTTCTGGTGTTATGCTATGTTATGGCGCCATCGACAGGCGGGCGACCATATTTCCTGTGCCTTATGCATGATTTGTATTTTGAAAGTAAACATTTTGATATTTTGGAAATGCATTTGCTTTCTGTACCTCTATTTCGATTACGACTCAGATTTGTATACTATATTTTCTGCTTTGCATACTCAGTACATATTCCGTACTGACCCCCTTTCTTCGGGGGCTGCGTTTCATGCCCGCAGGTACAGACGCGCAGTTCGGTGATCCACCTGTTTAGGACACCCTCTTCTGCTGTTTGGAGTGCTCCCCTTATTCCGGAGCCTGCATTTTGGTATATATTCGTTCGTTGCATTTGTATATATTTGTTCAGGGGTACGGCGGGGCCCTGTCCCGTCATATGATTCTGTTTGTCTGTTTAGAGGTCTGTGGACATGTATGTGGGTTATGCCTATTCTGTACAGTTGTGTTTGTATATGTTATGTTCTGGGCGATCCCATTCGCCGTGGCAGCCTCGTCGGCTTGCATTTGTATATGTTTTGGGCCGTTGCGCCATTTGATAGCCTTGTCGGCTTTTGATATATATACGGCTGTGTTTGAGATGTGTTTGCGACAGTTTGATATAATCTAAGACAGTGTTTGATATTTGCGTCCGTCTAAGCTATCTGTATATGATTTGGACTAATGATTGTGTTTGGATGCCCAGCTCGGGCACTAGTCACGGCCTACGGGGTTAGGTCGTGACACGAATACCAAGAAATAAATAGGAATCATAAACATGCTCGGATTGCGAGAATAGAATTTCCTCGAGGCTCGTGTCATAGCCTATTTGTAACTAAGGAATGCCAAAAGAAGGAAGGGTTGAGCTTTACATACCTCGTCCGCTCTCAAAGCTAATCCAAACTCAAGCTAATCCCAACCTACGCCTCGGGCTCCCCAAGGTCTACAAATACATCATAATATGCCAAACATCAGCTATAGGCATTTAGGCATTTAATTCCAAACTAGCACTTAATTCTACAGAAATTTGGGCAGCATTTCCCCTGTAAATAGGCCAACCCCGAGAATTTAACTCGGCCAAATCAACAACAACAATACCAACAACCAAACTAGCAACATCAATAATCAATCCGAAAAGCAATATAACATTAGTAACCCTCTTTTACATCATTCAACAACATTCATAATATTCAATTCAACGGCTTACATTCAAGCCAACATCAACGCTCATACATTCCAATACTAACCCGAACCCATACCAACAATATTCAAAGACATTTTAAACAATTCATACAATATTTCAAACATCCCAAACAACATCCCAACTTACCCAAAAACTGCCCAAACCCGAGAACCACCTTCATAACACATTCCTAACTTCCGAATCATGATTTGCACCAACAATCCACACTCTAACAATGTCATTCTCATAAATATAGAAATTACATTAAAAGCACACAATCCTCCAAATCAGCCCATACAATTACAACATCAATCTTGAGTCATTAAACTCTCATTTCCAACATAGAATCCACATAACAACAACAACCAAAACTCTAAGAGAATTAATTCATTCTTTGCCACACATGAGAGGCTACATTCGGCCAACATACCCACAATCAACTTTCATGATTTTCATTCTTCTCTTCACACTACAACAATCAAAACATGCTAACTAAAATTAATTCATTACTCCTACACAACACAACACACACATCACACGGCTACATACCAAACACACGGCCTCAACTCCAACATACCATATTTCATGATTTTCATCCATTTTGGCATACTACAACATGCATACATCATTCACAACACATAAAACAAGATTAAATCTTACCTTTTCCCTTCAACTTTACAACTTGGCTAGGGTTTGCGATTGATGAAACGAGTGATCTATTGGCCCAAACAACAACTCCACGTTAATGAGGGACCTCCAATTAGTGGATTTGCTTGAAGAAAATATTTTTGTGATGGCTCAAATTGGACTTCAATTTTTGGAGTCTTGGCCGAATGGCCTCTAGTTGTTCATCCAAAGTTCTTGTTTTTTTTTTCTAAGTGTTGAATGAGGAGAGGATGACTTAGTAGTCATCTTTAATGCTCCCACATGAATTATACATGTGTCCATGGCCCACACATGTGTTGGACCAATTAAAATTGGCCACAAAATGTGTGGGAACCACTCCCACACCACACCGCCAACATGGCCAAAAATGCATGATTTGCAACTTTCAATTATTCCATTTTTGGTCCCAAATTTTCCTAAATGTTCCATGCCAACAAATTCATGAATAACTTATGTCTTAAAATAAAATCAAAGGTCAAAAGTCCCGACTTTGTATCCCGGAATGGTTTTGTCCCTAACTTATCATAGTTAATCCGGATTGTCCCAATGTACAAAATACGGGATATAACATCAAGTGAAAAGAAAAATAAATGGCACAAATGTCACAAGGCAAGCTGATGCTGTTTTCACTATAGGATAAGCTTGGGAAGTACTAACACAATGATATTTGGAAAAGAAAGAAGGTGAGTAGATGAACGGCAAAGGGACCAGAATGTTGGAATAAAAGTGCCGCCCAATTGAGATTAGAAAATGCGGACACAGGGCAAAGTATAATTGGGTAATAGTATAAGTACACCCCTTAAAGGGGGGAAGCGGATGCGAGAGATCCAAGTGCAAGATGGAGACAATCAACACTACGATATATTTGATACGGATGCTCGGGCTACAGGTAAGATTCCTTGCCGAGACCAGTTAGTAAGATCCAAAAGCCAACCAAAGGGGTAGAAGCTAGGATGGTGATTGAGATAGTGTTGAGAATTAATTGTAGAGATCTTAAAGGATATGACATTGGAAAGTGGAGGCTTAAAGGAGAATACGACAAGGAAACGATAACGAGTAACTTACAGAGACATTGTGAAAGGTAACGCCGCGGTGCTGGATTAGAGGCTAAGATGGAATGTACACTATAGGAGTCGTACAAGAGTGGTTATGTTACCTATGAATATTTATATGTTAGGGATGAGACCAAGCGAATATCTAATGAGAAAATGTCACACCCCAACCTTACTAGGGTGTGATGGGCACCCGACCCCGCCTTCGGAGCCGAGCGAACCCGCTACCTCTTATTACCTATCGAATCTCTTTAGACTCTTAAATCAATTGTAGGTAAAATACATAGTAAAATTTTCAAAAATCTTTTCGTCGTTTCTCAAATTAAACACAGTCTGTAAACATAAGGGCTCTGTAACATAAGATAAAATAAAAATACATCAACTAGTGGACCCTTTGGTAAAGCTGACACTCTAGACCCACGACTCTATCTGCAAAGTCTCTAACTCGAACATGACATCATAGCATAGGACTCTTGACCCGGCAACACTCCAGAGCAAATGGAGATGCCAACTCCGCTGGAACATCTTCTATAATGGCTTCTGATCATCCGGGTGTACCGCGCGGCATGAAACGCAGCCCCGAAGAAGACAGGGGCCGCACGAGCATTGTACCGAGTATGTAAGGCGTGAATAGTAACATGATAGAAGACATAGTTATGAGTAGCAACATAGTAAAAATCGTACTCATGAGTAATAACAAAACGGAATCGTAGAACATATCATGTGCCGTAAAAGAAGTCCGTACATCCGAGTGTCTCTTAAGGCGGAGTCATGCATGCTTATCGTTACCTTATATATACATACATAACCCGTCCGAATCACATAGCATCATTAGCCCTCGTCCGGACAACATGAACCGATATGGGATTTGCCTGAACCAATACGGGATTTGCCTAAACCAATGCGGGATTTGCCTAAGGCAAGCCTTACGCTTACCCCTCCCCCCCCCCCCCACTCTGGGTGTCACGACCCAACCCCGTAGGCCGTGACTAGTGCCCGAGTTGGGCACCCAAACGCATTCATCAAACCTGAATCACACACAAACCGGCTTATGCACATATGAATATCAAACGCCGTCTCAAACACAACCATACACATACATAGAAGCCGCGAGGCTATCAATGGCACAACGGCCTAAAATATATACATGCGAGCCGACAAGGTCGCCTACGGCGAATAGGTTCGCCCAAAACATATAACATACGAACACACGTACGCAGTAGGCACATAACCCACATATACGTCTACGTACTCTCTAAACAAACTAACGACTCATATGACGGACAGTGGCCCCGCCGTACCCCCCGAACGAACACATACAAATACAGCGAACGAGTATATACCAAAATGTAGGCCCGAAACGAAAGGAGCACTCCAACACAAGCAGATAGGTGTCCTAAACCGGCGGGTCACCAAACCGGTCGTCCGTACTCGCGGGCATGAAACGCGCTTCGAAGAAAGGGGGTCCGACGAATATGTACCGAGTATGCAAAACAAAATACAAGAACGAATCTGAGTCACCCTCGAAACAGAAGTACCGAAAGTAAGTACATTTCCAAAATGTCAAATATTTATTTTCAAAATACAAAGCATGCATAGGGCACAGAAAATATGGTCGCCCGCCTATCGATGGCGCCATAACACAGCATAACACCAGAAGGTTTCAAATCTCCGTACAACCCCGAACGTAACACATCATCACAACACATCATAAGCCATATCACAGCATAGCTCCATAAATGGAACCCGACCCTATGGCGAGGTCTCGGAACCGTAACACAAGATAACACCGAGTATATCATAGTGCGCACGACAACATAACCTGCCCGGAACCGTGAAAGATGTACCAACAACACGCACGAGCAGTAGTCGTGAGTAACCATATGCATAAAATCGTTATCATAAGTTCAAAAAGTAAGTAAAATGACCATACTTGGGAATCGGGAAAATCGTCATACCAAACTCTTTCAAACGTCATCAGAAATGTACAAAGGAAGGTCGCGGGACCCACGGACGAGTGTCAACCCGAGCCGGCCCGCCTATGGAAAACATACTCATCACACGTCATACAACCTCCCACAACGATATCGAGGCAATCCGAGCCCTTAGTCGAAAGTTATGAACGTTCGTAGTTTCAACATCGTATAAGAATAAGGCTCTTTTGAAAACCAAACTTTTATGCAATTTAAGAAAAATCAATTATTCCAAAAACATCAAAGCCAATATTTTTCTCACATCAACGTACGAATACCAAGAGACAAACGCGAATCATAGACATGCTCGGATTGTGAGAATAGAATTTCCTCGAGGCTCGTGTCGTAGCCTATGTACAACTAAGACATGCCAAAAGAAAGAAGAGTTAAGCTTTACATACCTCGCTCGCACACAACGCTAATCCAAATCAAACTTATATCTCGAATTCTCCAAGATCTACATAACATTAATAAATACCAACGTCAACCATAAGTGCTTAAGAGCTCATTTCCAACTAACACATAATTCTATGGAAATTTGGGCAAGACTTCCCCGAAAATAGACCAACCCCGAGAATTCAACTCGGCCAAACTCAACAACACAACAATACCAACAATATCCACAATCAATTCGAAACACATTCGAACATTAATAATCCTTCTCCACACATTCCAACAATATTCCAATTAGGTTCACTACGACTACATACATACAAACCAACATGTAATCAAACTAACACATATTCAATTATCAATCCAAAACCATTCAAACAATATTCAAGAACTCCTTAAACAATACACACAATATTTCCAACAATCCAACAAATGTTCCATTCCACCCGAAATGGTCCCCAAACCCGAGAACCTCAATTCTAACACATTCCTTGATTTCAAATCATGATTTACTCCAACAATCCACACTCTAACCATGCCATTTCCATAAACATAAAAATTACACTAAATACACAAAATCTTCCAAAACAGCCCATAACACTTACAATACCAACTTGAATCATCAAACTCTCATTTCCAACATAAAATCCACATGACAACAACAACCAAAATTCCAAGAAAACTAATTCATTTCTTGGCACACATAAGAGGCCATATTCGGCCAACACACCCATATACATACTTCATGATTTTCATTCCTTTCAACACTCTACAATAACCAAACATGCTACATAAAACTTAGTTCATCACTTAGACACACAACACACATGCACACGGCCAAACACCATAGTACATGGCTCAACTTCATCATGCCATATCTCATGAATTTCATCCATATTAACATACAACAACACACATAAACCTTCCATAACTCATAAAACAAGATTAGAATTTACCTTTCTTCACAACTCCTCAACTTGTCCAAAGTTAGCCAAGGATGAAAACGAACAATCCAACGCTTGAAACAACAACTCCACGTTACTAAGCACCCTCCAATTAGTAGGAAAACTAGGAGAAAATATTTTTGGAGTGAAGATTTTTGAACTTCAATTTCCCTTGGTCTTGGCCGAACAGCCCTTATGTTTTCTCTCCAAAGTTCTTGATTGTTCTAGGTGATGAGAATGATGAAAATGATCCTCCTAAGTCATCCTTTTTATTACTAATATTAGCCAACCATGTGGCCATGGCCCACTCCAAAGGTGGCCGGCCACATGGCTTCTTTTCTCAATAATTTCCAACTTTTAACTAATCCATCTTTGGTCCCAAATTTTTCCTAAACGTCCATGCCAACAAACTCATGCGCACATAGGTCTTACGACAAAATCGAAGGTCACACGTCTCGATTTCGCACCCCGGAATGGTCCTGACCTTAACTTATCATAGTTAACCCGAATCGTCCCGACGTTCAAAATACGGGATATAACATCCTTCCTCTTTGGAACATTCGTCCTCGAATGTTCAACTAGTCTTATAAGGTCGCATAAGGATCTCGGGGAGAATTCCGTTATTACCAAAACACATAGTCATACCGCGCAATCATATTCTTTTCTCTCCTTCTTTATCTCATTGCCGCTTCTCAAGTCATCTCCTTAACTTTAATTCGAACTCTTCTACCGTTCCTTGGCTTAGATTTCGTCTTTCAACTTTCCAATCACACATTATGCTGCAATCTTAGCTTCTCATTTGCCACTTACATCTGAACTTACAAGATCTCCGGAAAACTTCCCAGGGGGTCACCCATCCTGAATTTGCTCTCATCCCAGCACGCTTAACCCCGGAACTCCGGTGAAATACGATGCTTTTCCCCCAGTATAATCGCGTCCATCCCATCACATGACTTTCATCACATAATCTGGAGTAAATTGAAGCCCTAACAGATTTCCAGACGCTCTCATGACACACTTACTATTTTAGCCCTCTTCGACCCTCGACACTAACTTCTCACCTATGGACATGCCTACTTCCCGTTCTAGATACCTAAATTCCCTATGGCGACGGACATACCTTGATCGACGTTATTAATAAATACCCAACTACCGGCTTTCGGATCCCTACTTGCCGCTATCAAACAACATTCATACAACAAATACACATACATAAGAATATTACAATAAAGGCTCATGTACCTGCATCCGCATTCGGTGCCGCCTCCGGATCCCGCCTACCTGCCAAAGCGTATATGCGGTTCGAAGGACCGCTAGCACTGGGGACTCCGCCGCGACCTCTCGCCACGGCTCCATCGGTGCGCGGCACACCCCGACCCATAGTGGCGCATAGCCGCCGAAGAAGACGAACCGACAATTGACCCGGGGCCGAGCCGCACCGCCCAAACCAACCCTAACCGGCAATCCTCATCGATGGCCCCCGACGGCCACAATTAAAATAAGCACCGCCGGCACGAAACACCCTCCCGGCGAGACCTCCCAGTGGGGGCACGGAGGTCCGGGTGGTCTCATCCGACCGGAACCTCCGCTTGCCGAGGACCTAAGGCCTCGGAACTCGATCCGCCCCGACGGTCCTACGCCGTCAAATCGCCTACTAACCGACCGTGTATCCCCGCACGGCGGTGGGGAAATATCCACCGGATCGACGGCCGAGGTCGCCCGCCTCGGGAATCTCCGAAATACCCCGCAGACCGGCCCTCTTGGGCGGCCTCCTATCACGATCCCACCGGACCGATCCCCGACATGCCTCATTCCATCCCCGGGGCGTGGCCCGCAACCGGGCGATGTCCATATCGGTCCGCGACGCCATTGTCTGCGACAAATCAGATCAAGTACCGTCCAACCCTATCACATATCGATGCATTCGGCCTACCATATCCGCCACTATAGCAGGTGCATATCGGGCCAGAGAATGGAACTCCAAATTGTACTCACGAACACTCCGACCCCTTTGTCGTATCTGCAAAAATCTATCAACCCTCGCCCTTCGCAACTCCGGAGGTAGAAAGTGACGGAGAAAGGCAGCCGTAAACTCGTCCCACGTAGCTGGGGAAGCATCCTCACCGGATAGCGCCAGACTCATACCAATTAAGTGCAATATCCCGTAACCCGTGCGAGGCTAACTCAACCGACTCGGTCTCCGAAGCCCTCGACCTTGGCCCCAATGAGCGTCTCATCTGCCGAATGAAATCATGGGGGTCCTCGTCGGGCTTAGACCCGAAAAACTCAGGGGGGTTACATGTCAAGAAATCGCGAACCCTCAGACTGTCGCGTCTATCATCATCATCACCTCTCCGCCCGCGTCCGCGAGCTTGTCCTGCCACTATCGTCGTCAACAACTGTACGGCCTCCCTCAACGTCCCTATCTCGCACTTCCGGCCGGGGAGCCGGGGGCGCCGAGGGACCGCCCCGTCCCCTGTGGCGGAGTGGCCGAACCTTATATACCGAAGCACACACGGCGTAGTCCGAGCACGAGCCCGTGTAACTCTCGTGCCCGACTAGCCTCTCCCCGTCACCGCCTTGCCCTCTCGGGCGGCCGTTGTCTTCTTCGGGAGGCATCACCGAGAAATACAACAATCGGTCGAAAAAGGGTCATCCTAATAGCACAAACTCTATCGCACGATCTAAGATTCAAAGAAAAGTAACACCCTAGATCCCGTAGCCTCGTTTATAGATGTGGTGCACAACACACCGATAAACAATACTCTACGAGACACGGCTCGTAGACGTTCCGAGGACAAAGCTCGATACCACTTTTGTCACGACCCAACCCCCGCAGCCGTGACTAGTGCCCGAGTCAGTACCCAAACGCATTCATCAAACCCCTAATCACACACACATTCGCTTTATGCACATATGAATATCAAACGCCGTCTCAAACACAACCATACACACATACATAGCCGCGCGGGCTATCAATGGCACAACGGCCTAAAATATATACATGCGAGCCGACAAGGTACGCTACCACGCGAACAGGTTCGCCCAAAACATATAACATACGAACACACTCGTACGGAGAGTAGGCACATAACCCACATATACGTCTACGTACCTCTAAACAAACCAACGTACCATGAAGGACGGGGCCCCGCCGTACCCCCGAACGAATACGCGCAAATGCAACAACGAGTATATACCAAAATGTAGGCTCCGAAATGAAAGGAGCACTCCAACACAAGACAGATAGGTGTCCTAAAGGCGGCGGTCACCAAACCGGTCGTCCGTACCGCGGCATGAAACGCGCCCCGAAGAGGGGTCGGTGACGAATATGTACTGAGTATGCAAAACAGAAAATACAGTAAACGAATCTGAGTCACCCTCGAAACAGAAGTACCGAAAGTAAGTACATTTCCAAAATGTCAAATATTTATTTTCAAAATACAAAGCATGCATAGGGCGTAAAATATGGTCGCCCGCCCGTCGATGGCGCCATAACACGCATAACAACCGTAAGGTTTCAAATCTCCGTACAACCCCCGAACGTAACACATCATCACAACACATCATAAGCCATATCACAAAGATAGCTCCATAAATGGAACCCGGCCCTATGGCGAGGTCTCGGGAACCGTAACACATCATAACTGTTACATCCGGCATTTTTGCGTATTTGAAAATTTGGACATAATCGCGATTTGTAAGAATAAGGCCATGATTTGATTTTATGTGGTGTGTATGTTGTTAATTATGGAAAATATTGACACGAGAATATTGGACAAGGCCTAAGGGCAAGTTTGGAATTTTGGAAATTAGTTCCGGGAATTTTTAAAATGGGATCCATGACGAGTTGGGCCAAAAAAAAAAATAAAGGAAATGAGGCCCAAAATGTGGGAGGTGGCCGGCCATGGCCATATGGCCCAAGGCCCACATGGAATTAAAATCCATGTGGTTAAATAAGAATAAGCCACCATATTATTCTTCAAAGTTCCAAGAAATTTCAAGAAAAAAAAAGAAGAACTTGGAGAATCACCCAAGCAACCTATTCGGCCAACCAAAAAAAAAAAAAAGAAAAATTTCCAAGCCTCCAACTTTGATCCAAAAATCCCTTCCTTCTCAAATTCTTAACAAGTTTAAAGCGCTCTTCGACATGGTATAAGTAGTTAAGCAAGAAAACTCCGTTTGCGGAAAGTGGAAATTTGAAGAAAAAAGGGGGATTTCTATCCTTTTA
>NW_026716082.1:0-35383 GCF_029784015.1 Lycium ferocissimum
TGTCGTATACAAACCGTATTTTGGATTTTTGATTTTATTTTGGAATACGGAAGGAGTATGGGACTTATATAGCTTTTTTTTCTTGTGGTTGTTCTTTAAATGTTATGGATAATGAAGAATAAGGGGAAACTCCCCTTTTCATTTTAATCGGTTATCATTTGATATAGTGATATACTAGCGCCTCTGGATATGTATTTTTTTATGGATTGGGCTTTTTTGGGGGATGCTCGTTTTGGTTGCACGCTTGAGGTAGAAGGCTCTTTCCTTCTTTTGGCATGATCATGAAGGGAACGAAACGAACGTTACTCCAAATGATCTTTCTTGTACTGGGATCTCCTGTTCTAGAATATTGTTTTCGGAAAGCCCTTTTTGTTTTTATGATTCTAAAAAACCCAAGATGAAAATGCTATCTCATAACGTGTCGGGGGTGTAACGACCTTCGTCCTCCAGATTCGGGATGTACTTTATCTACTCGCTTGCATTATACATATATATAGTAAACCTATGACACCTCGGGCGTTATATACGTATATTAGTGTTATATATATTTTCGTTTTGGGTCAATGATGTAGATGATGAGATGATACCCAAAGAGGGTTTGATACGGGGATAAAGAGGCGAGCTTACTACGCATATATATATATATATATATATATATATATTTTTTTATGCAAACGGGGGTTATGATATCTTAGAGGGTTTGGGACTACGGTTGATTCTTTTATCCTTGTACTTTTATTTCTTTCTTTACCTCCTTATATTAACTTTGTTCGTTACGGGGGGGGGTTTTTATCCCCCCCGGTTTAGGTAGATACGTTGGTCCGCTCCGGGCGACGGGATTTTGGGCCCCCCTTTTCCCGGGGTTCTGTGTTTTTGGTACGTTATATTTTTGTGGACGGGTTGATGAGCCCCCCCCAAAACCTTTTTCTACACCCCGGAAGGCGAATAGTCATGGTTTATTAGGGCTTTTGGCCTATATTTTTCGTATAGTATTTAGAGGCCTTTACTAAAATTTTACATGGTTGTAAGATGTTTTTTCGGCTCTCCTTTTTCCGCATTTTCTCTTATGTTTAATAATTTCCATTTGATACCCTCGAGGTTAAATTTTTGATTTATGATATAAAAAGCTGTTTAAAAATTTCTCCGGGGGTGGGGCTCGGGTTCCAGGCCTTTTTTGGGTGTGACAAACTTTTTCAAAATTGCACCCGGGGTTGCAACAATCTTTAAAAGTCATTTGTGTTTTGTGCACCCCCAATAAACATGGTTGCGGCTTTGGAAGATTGCCTTATTTCGTATCTTAGATGGCGATAAAACTTCATTAAATCCTTTTTTAATAACATTTTTTTTTTTTACGTCTGGATGGGAGAGCTTCGGGCCCAAAGGGGAAACCCCAAGGTACCGGTGGGGGCCAGGAGATGGGCGGGCGAGTCCCGAGGAGGCCCCCCCGGCCTCCGAAACCCCATTCCGGGACCCCCAGGGTTGCCACACCCCGTTCCTCCATTGATGCATCAGCCGGGGTCTGGGGTTTTTGGTTTTGACTCGGAGGGGAGCCGGCCCGGTGTGGGGCGGCCGGTTTGTTGGGGTATAGTACCCGGGTTGAGACTTCATTAATTTGACCCCTTCAATATTCTTTGGATCGAAAAACCAAAGAACCCGAAATTTATAGTCGGTCGGGGGTAGCCCTAACCCGGCAGGGGTTGGCCCTCCCTTTTGAATGCTTTGGGGTGGATGAGACCGGAGTTGTTGGGGAAAAAAACCCCGCGGTAGGTAGGGGTTAACAAAGTCTTTCCCTTTTGGGTATTTGGAAAGTCGAGGGTCGAAGATAGGTTTTTTAATTTACCCAAAAGGGAAAAGAGTGTTCGGGGGATAGTTTTTCTTTTAAATTTACTAGCGGATGCTCTTAAAATTTTGGCAAAAGGGGGATGGGAACCATTGTGATTGGGCTTTAATTTTATTAATAATTACGACGACCTCCTTGGAAAGGTATGTATTCTCGTATTGGGCTAGCTCGGGGGTTTGAGGAGCGAAAAAGAGAGTGGTGGTCGAGGGGCGTGAAGGGCCAAAAAAGGGCTAGATCTTCGGGTTTCCTTTTTAGTTTTGGGGGCTATAACGGGAGATTCAAGTTCCCCATTCCGTTTGGCCTTAAAAATTTGGGGTCGAGGTTTGATCGACCCAAATTTTGGGGGCCCCGTGCCATTTTGCACGATGCACTCGGGTAAATTTCACCGAAAGGTCCCGGGGCGAAGGGGGCGTGTCGAGGGTGGTGGAGGTGTAGTTCTCCCACGGGGATCCAAAAGGGTTTTTCCGTCGATCCCACGAGGAAGGGCCCCGGGGCATCGGCGGTCAGGGGAGAGGGAAGAGTCCGCCCCACGATCTGAAAGATTTTCTTTTGGGGCGGGTTCGGCCCCCATGTTGCTATGGGATATTATCGGCTTTTCCCCAAACCGTGTATGCATTTTAACGGGTTCTATTTTTCATACGTCCCCCTTTTAATCGGGAAGTTTGGGATAGAACTTGAAATGATTGGGCCTTTTTAGGGGTCTACACTGTTGGAATCCATTGATAGCTAGACAAGTATACAAGACGTGTAGTTATAATTTCAAATCATCAACCGTGGAAAACTTGATTGAGTTGGACATGGTGGACTTTGATGTTATTATAGGTATGATTTGGTTGGCTTCTTGTTATGCTAACATTGATTGTAGAACAAAGATGGTCCGATTTCGGTTTTCAAGAGAACCGATCTTTGGAATGGAAAGGTAATACAGCTTCGCTGAGAGGTAGGTTTATTTCCTATCTCAAGCCAAAGAAAATGATTGCAAAGGGTTGTATTTATCATATAGTTCGAGTTCAGAATACAGAAGCAGAGTCACCGGCTCTTCAGTCTGTTTCAGTGGTTAATGAGTTTCCATATGTATTCCCAGACGAGCTTCTAGACCTTCCGCCAGAGCAGGAGATTGACTTTGCTATTGATGTTTTACCACATACTCAACCGATATCTATTCCTCCTTATAGGATGGAACCTGTTGAGTTAAGGGAGCCGAAGGAGCAGTTGAAGGACTTGCTTGAGAAAGGCTTTATTAAGCCTAGTACGTCACCGTAGGGAGCACCTATGTTGTTTGTAAGGAAAAAGGATGGCTCGTTGCAAATGTGTATAGATTACGGATAGTTGAATAAGGTGACGATAAAGAATAAGTATCCGCTCCAGAAATTGATGATTTATTTGATCAGTTGAGTGATGCCAAGTGCTTCTCAAAGATAGACTTAAGGTCAGGTTACTATCAGGTCAGGGTCAGAGAGAAAGATATTCCGAAGACAGCATTTAGGACCAGATATGGCCATTTCGAGTTTCTTGTGATGCCTTATAGGTTGACTAATGCGCCAGCGGTATTTATGGATTTGATGACACCTTAGTTCGACCCTTCTTAGATCAGTTTGTTATAGTGTTTATCGATGACATTTTAGTCTACTCTCGATCACAGGCTAAGCATGCGAATAATTTGCGTGTTGTGCTCAGGGTCCTTCAGGATAAGGAGTTGTATGCGAAGTTCTCCAAATATGAGTTTTGGTTACATTCAGTGGCTTTTCTGGGGCATATTATATCAGATGAAGTCATCAGGGTTGACACTCAGAAGATAGAGGCCATGAAGACTTGGCCTAGACCCACGACAACGACGGAGGTTCGTAGTTTTCTGGGGTTGGGAAGATATTATAGGAGATTTGTAGAGGGCTTCTCCTCTATTTCAGTGCCATTGACGAAATTGACGCAGAAGGCAGTTAAGTTCTAGTGGACAGATGCTTGTGAGCGGAGTTTTCAGCAGTTGAAGAACAGACTAACTTCAGAGCCAGTTTTGACACTTCCAGAGGGATGACGCGTCGGGCGTCGGATTGGATTGTGTGTTGATGCAGCATGGTAAAGTTATTGCTTATGCTTCGAGGCAGCTAAGGAAGTATGGGAAGAATTATCTGACCCATGATTTGGAGTTAGCTGTGATGATTCATGCGCTTAAGGTTTGGAGACATTATTTATATGGTGTTCACGTTGATGTTTATACAGATCATAAGAGCCTTCAGTATATCTTTAAACAGAAAGAGTTAAATTTACGTTAGAGGCGGTGATTGGAGCTGATGTGGATATTCTATGCCATCCAGGGAAGGCGAATGTAGTAGCCGATGCCCTTAGCCGCAGATCCATGGGTAGTTTGTCTTACTTGCGAGCAGAGAAAAGGGAGCTAGTACACGAGCTTTATCAGTTAGCTAGTATAGGAGTTCGATTATTGGACTCAGGTGATGCAGGAGTTACAGTTCAGGATACAGCGACATCATCCTTTGTGGCTAAGGGTAGAGAGCACCAGTATGAGGATCCTTATTTGATTCAGTATAAAGTGTCGTCTACGAACCGTATATAGGATTGTTTGATGTGTACCTTGGAATACTTGTGAAGTGAGTATAAGGGACTTATATGAGCTTGTTGTTATTGTGGTTGGTTATTGAATATGTTATGGATGTTGAAGAATAAGGGAAATGCTGCCGTTTCACTTTAGAATCAAGTTATGTCGTTTGATATACGTGATATACTAGCGCCGATATTTAAGTTGTATATATGTCCTTTTATAGGATTGGTGCTTTCTAGTAGTGATAAGCTCAGCTCCCTTGTTGGATTGCTTAGACGACTTGAATTTATGTTAAGAGCTAACTTTCCTTCTTTTGGCATGATCCTTATCGACGAACGTAAAGTAACGTTACTCCATAAAGATCTTATTAACTTAGTAGCTACGGATGCTCCATGTTGATTCATGTTCTAGAATATTGTTTTAGTAGAGTCCTTATTTCAAATTAGGTATGATTCATAGAATCACTAATTGATGAAAATGCTATCTTATAACGATGTTCGGAGGTGTAACGACACGTCACTCCGACAGTTCTGGGATGTACTCTTATCATATTCATGTGCATTATACACACACACACACACACACACACACATATATATATATATATGTATAGACCTATGACCCCTCGTGCGTTATATACGCGTATGTTATGTATTATATAGATGGGATATGGGGAAAGTGATGGCGTTATATACACACTACCACCTGATCAGCTAGTCACATGATGATGATGATGATACCCACAGAGGCCGTTATGATACGATGGGATGCCCACAGAGGCTTGACAGGTGTTATAGATGCATATATATGTGTGACCTCTATGCATGCACGCACAGCATTATACATATCATCGCCCCCCCCCCCAGAGGCAGTTCAGACATACAGGTTGCATTCATTTTATCCTACGTACTTTTATGTCTCTTTCATGTTACTTTATGCCTTACATGCTCAGTACTTTGTCCGTACTGACGTCCCTTTTTCTGGTGCTCTGCATTTCATGCCTGTAGGTTCGTAAACATGTGCCGACGATCCGCTCTCGTAGGTTGTTGTTCGCCGATATTAGAGCACTCCTCTTGTTCGGAGTTCTTTGTGTTTTTGGTACGTTATACTTTTGTGTGCATACGGTTATGGTCGGGCCCTGTCCCGACCTTATTATGTCATACACTCCAGTAGAATATTTATGTACTTGATCCATGAAAAAGAATTATATCACTGAAATATAATTAAGCAAATAAAAGTGAGCTGCCTCTAATAACTTAAATTTTAAATGATTTGACCACTCAATCAACAACTGATAGTTGGGGCATGTGAAGTAAAAGCGCAAGTCACTTGTACGCTCTCTCTCGTACCTTCTCATGTCATGTAAATTAATATTTTTGAAAGCCTTTATACTTTTTCAAGATTCAAATTTAATAGTTTTATAGCTTTAACATGTTTCATGACTTTTTCTTTAAAAATAGTGGAATATGCTACACTCTCATTTTATATGGTTGTGTTTGATTTGACTACGATTTATCGAACCAGACATTTTCGAGGTTACAAAATCATATTTGAAACTCGAACGTGCTTTTTTTAAGGAAATTTACATGGCATAGTTAATTTTAAGAGGTATTTATGATTAATAACTACTATTTGCAACAATTACATTTCATAGCTACATTTTCATTTTGTAGTTATGTGCTGTTGTATATATGTATTTGAATGTACTTGGTTTTGAATGAGTTATACATAATTGTATTCTGGAGTGTCTTGTATCCTTAAATGATGTAGGTTTTTTATGCACTATGTATATTGAGTAAAATAGCTATATTGTATTGAAATTTTGTGCATTTAATTTGATATAATTCATTAGAATCAAATTCTCGATACGCTAAATAAATAAATAAAAAATTTGTATATGAATGTATATTTTCTTTAAATGAGTTATATGAAGTTGTATTTGAATCATTATTCTGCGCAACGTACTGCAATGGCTGAATACATATGTATGTGTAAAGGGCAGCCCGGTGCACTAAGCTCCTGCTATGCGCGGAATCCGGGGAAGGGCAGGACCACAAGGGTCTATTGTACGCATCCTTACCTTGCATTTACGCAAGAGGTCCGCTCCGCGCTCGAACTCACAGTGACCTCTCGGTCACATGGCAAAGAACTTTACCGCTTACGCCAAAGCTCCCCTTTCCGAATACATATGTATGTGTATTTAAAATATATGTATATGAATGTATATTTGCTTTGAATGAGTTATATGCAGTTGTATTTGAATCATTGTTTTGGGCAACGTAGTGCAATCGAATACATATGTATACGATTTATATACATATGTATATGGCTGAATACATATTTTGACTGATTTTATGTGTTGTTTGTTTCATTATACATATGTATTTGAATGATTTTATGTGTTGTTTGTTTCATTTATATACATATGTATATGACGGAACAATGTATTCAAATACTTCTAAATACACACGCCTGCTCCTAAAAACTAGCTACGAAATGTAAATACATAAAAGGTAGCTACGGATTGTTAACAACTCTTAAAAGATAGTTATTCCTGTAAGTTGCCCTTTTTTTTAAATGTCTCCCGACTTAAATCATGTTATCTTTGTGCAAATTCCTTGACGGGCTTTTCTCAAAGAAAGGATATTTTTTAAGATACTAGCTAGCTAGAACTCAACTATGTTTTGCCTAAAACGTAAATTTGTCCCATTAGAATTCAGATGTTCCATCAGGTATATCGACAAACATTATCTACTTCTAGCTACATAAACATTTTAGTTCCCAAACACAGAAAAAATATTGGCAATAAATTTGCTTATTACAACCCTTTCTCTTACAAAGTTGAACAACTCCTCTATTACCGTAAAAGAAAAACTCGATGTTACAAGCTTTAGGTTTTAACTCGTTTTACCGTTTTTGGTTCCATAATTGAAATTAATTTCCCGAGTAATTTGAACTTTCCCGTATTTTCTTTAAGGAAAGTTCTCATTCCGGAACTTGAACTCGGGACTCGTAGTGAAATTGTAAAAGATAAAAAAATCTCAATCATCCAATCAATATACATTCGTCCATCAATTGTAACTAAATCAACACAAAGATACTCTTAAAATGTTGTGATATTGTCCACTTTGAGCCCAGTCCGCACGGTTTTTCCTCAAAAGATCTCGCACCATTAACAGATCCCACACGTTGTATATAGTTTCCCAATCTTTTCAACTATCAATGTGGGACTTTATTCGCACCCAATAGGATCTACTAATAAAAGTAATTTGTGATATATTAAAGAGAAACCTTTTAGAAGGAAAAACACTGGAATTAGGCCACCGATCACCTGCAACACGTTTCTTCTTTCTTGCCAGGAAAAAAAAAAGATCCGACAAATACCTAAGGCTTTCCATCTGATGGAAATTTGAATTCATTGTATTTAATTAAGATATAAGAATCTGTTTGTGTCTGACTATCTTTTTTCGAGGTTCTGAATTACATGCTAGGAATGGTAATTCTTGTTGATTTAATCTCTCACATTCTTGGTGTAGTTTAGTTGCAAAGCCTAATTCATTTTTTAGCATGATGGACGTCTCAGGAGATAGAAATTAGAGAAGTTCCGTCACATAACACTCAATTAATTATTTGATCTAACTATCGTAAGCTCTCGGGTTGTGCCTATTTCCATGAATATTATATTCAACTAAAGAGTACTGACTTGCTAGTCTCTAATACATTTTATTGGTTTTGGTTCCTTCATTTAATGACAAGGTTTGGCATTATTATCTTCCTCTTATTTCAGATTATCAAGCTGGTTCATTAGGACATTGCTTGACGCAAGCTACATGTTTTGTGGCTAATATGAATAAGCTATATGCTTGAAGAATATACCCTCCCCCCCCACCACCCACAAAAAAAAAAGAGAAGAAAAAAACAATGGTATTGCTTTCACAAATTAAGAACATCGATTTCTTTATTATTATTTTTTAAATCCGTTGGTGTAAAATTAAAAATAATATAATTTGTATTCAAACAATTCCAGTCCATTGGATCGATCGTGTTTCTGAAGTAAGTGTCCATTTTATGTAATCCGACTTAAAAGAGGTCGTGCAATCGTGACACGTGGAAATGCTTTTTTTTTTCTTTTTTTTTGGTCATTTCTCCGAATTGTCTTCTAATGTATATGATCTTTAATTACATGGTTTTTTTTTTCCTTTCTTTTGTTGTATATGTTTTATTTTCTATTTACCCTTTTTCTTGTTGTCACGTCAAGATTGTTTTTGTTTTGGTTAGATAAATTTATCCTATAATCCCAACAGGAGGCTAAACTGAATCAAGTAAAAAAAAAAAACTTAGTTTATTACCTGCAAGATGCCAGTTGTGTTACACCTTCCGTTTTGTTGCAAGGAGATTTTGGTTTATTGGCGGTGTGTACCTTCAGTTCGTTAATCTGCACCAGAGTTTTGGAGATGAAATGTTTTACCTTGTATGTGTACAGGAGTATAAGTATGCATTCTTGACATTACGAGGGAATTAGGAGTGAAACGAATCGAATCGGAGCAAATCAGAGCAGTTCAGAAAAACTGTTGAAACCAGTCAGCGTCGACGGCCCAAAGGACGACCATCGACATGTCGACGAGCTGTCGTCTGGCACCGTCGATGGGGTTCTGCAATCAGGCATCTCAAGCGGCAGTTCGACCGGGCATGTCGACGGACCGTCGACACATTGACGACCGTCGACCCGCGGATCTGGAATTTTCCAGCCCTGATTATAAATATAAGATCCCACGTTTTTATTCCATTATTCTCCCAAAAATAGATCCTACATCTCTCTAGAACTCTCCAAAACCCTCCCTCTACTTCTACAATAAATCTATAACAAAAAACCAAGATCAAAAGCAAAGATTAAGAGATTCATGTACTAGGAAGCCTACTAGGGTTTGTGAAGATTAAGAATTTCTTTGGTATTCAAGTGGGGGATTTTATTCTAATGGAGTAGATTGACTCAAGGCTTGTTCCCAAGTGATTAAGGTAAGTCTTATGTTTATTTCATGTTATTGAGAATATTGAGTGGTTAAAAGACTTGGATTATGAAAGAAAGTGGAATATGAGCTTAAATATGGAAATAATGGTATGTTTGGGTAGTAAGTTAACGTGAATCATGATTCTTAGTATGAGATTAATATAATCTCATTATAGATGATGCTAATGATGTTGAGGAAATGTTATGTGAGGAATAAATATGATGTTGTATTATAATTATGGTTATGGATACCCTTGAAGGAGAATTGTGAGAATTGAATAATGCTTAGCTTAAAGAGGTTATTGAGTAGGATATTGTGGGTGTTATTGTTGATGTTTGGGAGTTGTTCATTATATGGAAGAAGTTGTTGAAACAATGGGGATATTGCCCAATTTTCGTTAGCTCCTAGTCGCCCTAGCTTAAAGCTTAAGTACGTCTTCAATTATCTAATCTTAGTACGAATTCCCTTGAATGTAGAATTACGAACTTAAGAGGCACGCAATTAGACTATAGTTGAAGAGATAAAAGGTATGTGAGGCTAGTCCCTTCTTTTCCAAGGCATGATTCTTATAAATATGGTGATTTCTTTCCAATAGTTTCCATGACCTTCTTACATTCCAAAAGATGAAAGCTAAAGAGTATTAACAGTTTCCCACGAGATAGAGATGAGATATGTTCCATGATAATGATATGATGCTATTATGATGCTAACGATCTTGACATGACTCCTTGATGCTATTCATTATTGATACCCCCACCTTATAATGCTAGTTCCTTCAAGGTGAGGCATGATGATCATGACTACTCCATAACGAAATCGGGGGTTCTCGACCTTACGTCACCCTAATAAAGTTGTGGCTTTTACTTGACTTCTTATGCATGTCTTAGGTTAAGCGTATAATGATGAGATTACATCCTGTCTAGTTGGCCGGAAATGAAACCGTGAAGGCGGGCCGCTTATGATTACACCGTGCCTAGTTGGCCGGACATGACACCGCTAAGGTGGGCGGCTTATGATTACACCGTGCCGGGTTTATGATGATGGTATATTTGATATGCATAGCATGTGTTTTCGGCTTATGAAAATGCCTAGTTGGTGTTATATGACACCACTCATGTTTCATCATTTCCTTATTATGTTAGTATTATTCACGATTATGGTATAGTTGATATGCATAACATGTGTTTTTCTTGAAAGCTAAGCAGGTTATATCTTCGCCTCATGTTTCATTATGTCCTTATTATGCTAGTATTATTCATGACTTACATACTCGAGAGGTACATTTTTTACGACGTCCTTTTTTTTTGTGTATATTTTCATGGGTAGACAGGAGACGGGGTGCGCACCCGTCCTTTATCACAGATTCACAGAGCACTCCATTATGGCGGTACTTATGGTCATAGGATCTTTTGTATATATTTCGTATATCATTTTTGTAGTCATGAGGGCTTATGTGTGTGTGTGTGTGTATATATATATATATAAATATGTATATGTATATGTTGCCTTCGAGATTGTGCATGTTCAGGTTGGGTATGATAACTAGCATAACGAGTGGTGCTCGATGGTCAGCTCCGGGTACCAGTCATGGCCCCCTAGTCAGGTCGTGACAAAAGTTGTATCAGAGCAGTTCCGTCCTAGGGAGTATCTACGAGTCGTGTCCAGTAGAGTCTTGTTTATGGGTGTGAAGCGCGCCACGCTTATAAACGAGAGACTGCGGGGCATTTAGGAAAAATGACCATTCTTCTTCTTATTAGATCGTGCCATAGAGCTATGTTATAAGATGTCCTTTCCTCTAATTGTGCATTATGATTTCAGCGATGCCGGTAAAGAGAAAAGCAGCAGATGCCCAGAAGGGCAAGGCTACGACAAAAAGGCGGATGGAAAGGGAGCCACCAACAAATATAGAAGAAGGTGAATCTCATAATGAGGCTCCATCTAACACCTCTCACACTCCGCCTATTCTAGAAGAACAAGAGGGGCTTCACTTCCGCTCCTATGCCTCCAGGCTCCACCGGTACTTCGGTCAACAAATGACCGAGGCTATTTAGTTATTGACACAACTGGTTGCCGTACGGGCTCAACGGAAAGACAAGACGGATCCCGTGATAGGGCGACTAGTGCTAGAGCCCGTGACTTTATAAGTTTAAATCCCCCAGAATTTTTCTGATCAAAGTCGGATGAAGACCCGCAAGGTTTTATAGATGAGATGTTGAGGATGTTGAGAATCATCCATGCCTCCGATACTGAATCTGTGGAGTTGGCATCTTATAGACTCTGGGATGTAGCAGTCCTATGGTATAATAATTGGATATCTTCGAGAAAGGAAAATGCACCTCCCCCGGTTTGGCAAGAGTTGTGAAAGATTTTTGGCTTCACTATTTGCCACCCGAGGTCCGTCGAAGAGCCCGTGCCGATAAATTCTTGAATCTAAAGCAAGGGAATATGAGTGCTCGGGAGTATAGTCTCCGTTTCAATTTATTGGCCCGGTATGCTCCCACTATGGTAGCCGATATGGGAGATAGAGTACACAGATTTGTGAGTGACTTAAGACCACATTTGCTCAAAGATTGCTTGAAAACTTCATTGCAGGAGGGGATGGACATTTTCCGTATTCAGGCCCATGCCCAAAACTAGAGGGAAGAGTAGCCACCCCGAGGTGAGCATGCGATATTGATAGAGCGCAGCAAGAGGGCAGATCTATTAGTAGTGAGTATAGAGGGGGTCAGCAACAGTATTCCAGGTACTCAGGCCAGTCCACAATTAGTGCACCTCCTCGGTTTGCGGGTAGGAGATTTGACCGCCCCATTTATTCCGGACAGGGTCAGAGCTCGAGAGCTTCGGGTTCCCAGTTTGGAGGTGATTATAGTAAGAGGAGACCACCGGTCCCACTATGTAGTCGGTGCAGAAAGTTACATTCGGGCTCGTGTCACCAAGGTTCGACGCTTGCGTGCTCGTGGTCGTGTTGGGCATATGATGCGAGATCGTCCATCGATGGGTGGTAGAGTCGGGGCTCGGCCCCAAGGATCGCAGCTTGGTTCTTCCTCTCCGTGCGCCCGTAGGGCAAACTCCCTATATTCCGGCGGGACGTGGTAGGGTTGAGGGAGCATCTAGTTCGTGGTACCCACCGTATCCATGCTTTAACCGACGCCAGGATCTTGGGTCCTTCCCGAATGTGGTTACAGGTATACTATCCATATTCTCCCATGGCGTTTATGCATTGATTGATCCGGGTTCCATGTTGTCTTATATTACTACTTATATTGCTGACTGTATTGGGGTGAAACCCGAGCAAATTAAACCTTTCAAAGTATCTACTCTGGTTAGTAATCTCGTAATAGCGAGGCAAGCGTATAAAAATTGTGTGCTTATGGTATGTGATCGCCAGACTACAGCCGATTTGATTGAACTAGAATGTTATATTTTGATGTGATTATGGGCATGGATTGGTTGTCCTCTTGCTATGCTAATGTGGATTATAGAACGAAAATAGTTCGATTTCAATTTCCAAAAGAACCTGTGCTTGAATGGAAAGGTAATACAACGTCTCCAGGAGGTAGGTTTATTTCCTATCTTAAGGCAAGGAAGATAATAGCTAAAGGATATATTTATCACCTAGTCCGAGTTCATGACATTAAAGCAAAGCCATCGACTTTTCAATCCGTCCCGGTAGTAAATAAATTTTCGGATGTATTTTCAGATGAACTTCCAGGCCTTCCTCCGGAAAGAGAGATTGATTTTGCTATCGATGTATTGCCAGACACCAAGCCTATATCTATTCCTCCTTACCGAATGGCTCCTACAGAATTGAAAGAGCTAAAGGCACAACTGAAAGATTTGCTTGAGAAAGGATTTATCAGGCCCAGTTCATCACCATGGGGAGCACCCTTCCTATTTGTGAGAAAGAAAGATGGTTCCCTATGGATGTGCATTGATCATAGGCAGCTGAACAAGGTGATGATAAAGAACCGATATCCGCTTCCAAGGATCAATGATTTATTTGACAAATTACAGGGTGCCAAATGGTTTTCCAAAATTGATCTAAGATCGGGGTATCACCAAGTGAGGGTTAGGGAATAAGATATTCCCAAGACCGCTTTCAGAATGAGATATGGCCACTATGAATTTCGGGTGATGTCCTTTGGGTTGACTAAAGCTCCAGCGGTGTTTATGAATCTGATGAATAATGTATTCAGGCCCTTTCTAGACCTATTCGTGATCGTGTTCATCAATGGTATCTTGGTATATTCTCGGTCAGAAACGGAGCATGCAGACCACTTGCATATTGTCCTTGGAATTCTTCGGACTCGAGAATTGTATGCAAAATTTTCAAAATGTGAGTTTTGGCTAAATTCTGTGACTTTTTTGGGCCATATTATTTCCGCGGATGGCATTCGGGTAGATGTTCAAAAGATTGAGGCCGTGAAGACTTGGCCGAGGCCTACAACACCTACAGAGGTTCGCAACTTTCTAGGATTGGCAGGCTATTATAGGAGATTTGTGGAAGGATTTTCTTCTATTTCTGCACCATTAACGAAGCTAACTCAGAAATCGACAAAATTCCAGTGGACCGATGCTTGTGAACGTAGTTTCCAGGAATTGAAGGATAGACTAACTACAACCCCAGTCCTGACACTCCCAGAAGGGCCAGACGGTTATGTTGTATATTGTGATGCCTCTGGTATTGGGTTAGGTTGTGTTTTAATACAGCATGGTAAGGTCATTACCTATGCTTCAAGGTAGTTGCGGAAACATGAGAAAAATTATCCAACTCATGACCTCGAATTGGCTGCGGTTATTAATGCACTAATGATGTAGAGACACTATTTGTATGGCGTCCATGTTGATACTTATACAGATCACAAGAGTCTCCAATATATTTTCAAACAGAAGGAGTTGAATCTTCGGCAGAGGCGGTGGTTAGAACTACTGAAAGATTATGATGTAAGTATTTTATACCACCCCAGAAAGGCGAATGTAGTGGCTGATGCACTTAGCCGCAAATCAATGGGTAGTCTATGTGAGGTTCCTCCGGAGAAGAAAGAATTAATTCGTGAGCTTCACCAACTAGCCAGCCTTGGAGTTCGCCTAATTGATGCAGGCAATGCGGGAATTAGTATTCACAACTCAACTATTTCGTCTTTAGACATGGAGGTGAGAGAGCGCCAATACGAGGACTCCCAGTTGAGTCACTATAGAGATACATTTCCTGAGAAAGAGAAGTCCCCATTTGAAGTTTCTACAGATGGAATTTTTAGGTACCGACACAGGCTATGTGTTTCAAATACTGCCGGACTACGTCGCTGGATTCTAGAAGAAGCTCATTACTCTCGGTATTCTATTCACCCTGGAGCGACAAAGACGTATCACGATCTCAAGTTAATGTATTGGTGGGATGGAATGAAGAAAGATATAGCAGAATTTGTAGCCTAATGTCCAAATTGCCAACAAGTGAAAATTGAGTATCAAAAGCCAGGAGGGTTATTACAAGCCATGGAAATTCCAGCCTAGAAATGGGAAGTGATCAACATGGATTTCATTGTAGGGTTGCCTCGTTCCCGGCGCAAGTATGACTCCATATGGGTGATTGTGGATAAACTCACGAAATCAGCTCATTTTCTTCCAGTCAAAACCACATATTCGGCAGAAGATTATGCAAAGTTGTATCTTAAGGAGATAGTGCGACTTCATGGTGTTCCAGTGTCTATTATTACTGACAGAGGAGCACAATTTACAGCTAAATTCTATAAGTCTTTCCAAGAAGGTTTGGGTACTCGGTGTAAGCGAGCTTAGCCTTTGACATTTCATCCACAAACTGATGGACAGGCTGAACGCACTATTCAGACCTTGGAGAGACATGTTACGGGCATGTGTGCTAGATTTTGGTGGTAGTTGGGATGACCACTTCCACTCTTATTGAGTTTGCATACAACAACGGCTATCATTCCAAAGATTCAGATGGCCCTGTATGAAGCTCTATATGGAAGAAAGTGTAGATCCCCAATTGGGTGGTTTGAAGTAGGAGAGATACAACTAATAGGTCCGGAGTTGATTCAACAAGCGGTGGAAAAGATCAAGGTTATTCGAGATCGATTATTGACAGCCCAAAGTCGCCAAAAATCTTATGCGGATAACCGTCGGCGAGACTTAGAATTCCAGGTTGATGATTGGGTATTCCTGAAGGCATCACTGATGAAAGGCGTGATGGGATTTGGCAAGAAGGGAAAATTAAGTCCTCGATATATTGGACCTTATAAAATTGTCCGCAAGATAGGGCAAGTAGCTTATGAACTGGACTTACCTCCAAAACTTGAATCAGTCCACCCAGTCTTTCATGTGTCAATGCTCATCAAATATGTTGGAGATCCAGCTAGAATCATGCCAGTTAATGATATTCAAGTTACAGAAAAGTTGGCCTATGAAGAGGTGCCTAAAGCCATATTAGATCGGTAAGTACGGGAGCTTAGAAATAAAGAGGTAGCCTCGATTAAGGGCTTGTGGAGAAATAATAACTGAGAGGAAATAACTTGGGAAGCAGAAGAAAAGATGAAGTCCAAATATCCGTAACTGTTTCTACCCCCGGAAGAAGTTCAAGATGAGACGTCATTATTGTAAGGTATGTAATGCTTCTTTTAATGTTTTGGGTCGTGTGTGGCCTTATTTTCTTACCATTGTGTTATAGCCCTGTGAGGCATTGTTATTGTGGGCTATTGTGACAGGATGGTAGCACCATATTACAGGGGAAATTTTGGCAAAATTTCTAAAGAATTTCAGAGAACTCAACATTCGAGGACGAATGTTCTTAAGGGGGGGAGAATGTTACACCTCTCATTTTCATTGTAGGAAAAACTTATGGCTCCCTAGTTGAGTATGCCTTGAAATGGAGATTTGTACTCGAGTATTGAGATGCTAAGTATTTTACCCCGTGTATGGAGGTATTAGCAGGTATTCAAGGTATTTTACAGGATTAGAAGTGAAACGAATCGAATCGGAGCAAATCGGAGCGATTCGGAAAAGCTGAAACCGATCGATGTCGACGGCCCCGAAGGCGATCGTCGACACGTCGATGAGCCGTTAATGATGGAACCATCAACGGGGTTCGCAGTCGGCATCTCGATAGCGGCGGTTCGACGGGCATGTCTCGGACCGTCGATCTGCACGTCGACCGCGGATCGGAATTTTCCAGCCACACGATTATAAATAAAAGATCCCGTGTTTTTATTCCATTATTCTCCCAAAAAAGCGATCTACATCTCTGTAGAACTCTCCAAAACCCTCCCTCTATTTCTACAACAAATCTATACCAAAAACCAAGATCAAAAGCAAAGATTAAGGGATTTATGTACTAGGAAGCCTATTAGGGTTTGTGAAGAGTAAGAATTTTCTTGGTATTCAAGTGGGGGATTTCATTCTAATGGAGT
The DNA here is from genome assembly GCF_029784015.1 of Lycium ferocissimum. Taxonomy (NCBI): domain Eukaryota; kingdom Viridiplantae; phylum Streptophyta; class Magnoliopsida; order Solanales; family Solanaceae; genus Lycium; species Lycium ferocissimum. Next base: position 16,825 of record NW_026716082.1, read on the forward strand.
AGATTGACTCAAGGATTGTTCCTAAGTGATTAAGGTGAGTTTATGTTTACTTCATTTTATTGAGAATATTGAGTGGTTAAAAGACTTGGATTATGGAAGAAAGTGGGATATGAGCTTAAATATGGAAATAATGGTATGTTGGGTGGTAAGTTAATGTGAATCATGATTCTTAGTATGAGATGAATATAATCTCGTTATAGATGATGCTAATGACGTTGAGGAAATGTTAGTTGGGGAATAAATATGATGTTGTATTATAATTATGGTTACGGATACCCTTGAAGGGGAATTGTGAGAATTGAATAATGCTTAGCTTAAAAAGGTTATTGATTAGGATATTGTGGGTGTTGTTGTTGATGGTTGGGAATTGTTACAGTGGTTGAAACAACGGGGATATTGCCCAATTTTTGTTAGCTCTTAGTCGCTCTAGCGTAAGCTTAAGTATGTCTTCAATTATCTAATCTTAGTACGAATTCCCTTGAAGGTAGGGTGCGAGGCTTGAGAGGCATGCGATTAGACGATAGAGTTGAAGAGATACAAGGTATGCGAGGCTAGTCCCTTCTTTTCCTAAAGGCATGATTCTATATATATGGAGATTTCCTTAGGTAATTTCCATGACCTTCTTACATTCCAAAGATGAAAGCTAAAGTATTAACATTTTCCCACGAGATAGAGATGAGATATGTTCCATGATAATGATATGATGCTATTATTATGATGCTAATGATATTGACATGATTCCTTGATGCTATTCATTGTTGTTAGACTCACCTTAAAATGCTAGTTCCTTCAAGGTGAGGCATGATTGTCACGACCAAACCCGTAGGCGGTGACTAGTGCCGAGATTGGGCACCCTGAAGCGTTAAATCAAACACGAATCACACACGGTAGGCGAAAACGCGTATACAAATATCAAATTTGTCTCAAACACATCTCGAAACTCAAACACATATATATCGGAAGCCGACAAGGCTCAAACGATGGCACGTCGGCCCCCTGACATATATATACAAACTTTCGTACGTACGGGGTAGGCACACAACCCGCGTATACGTACGGACCTGCTAAGCAAACCAACGCGGACTAACGAATCATATGACGGGACGGGGCCCCGCCGTACCCCTAAACACACACACACATATGCAACGAACGAGTATATACCAAGATGTAGGTGTTACATCCCGTATTTTGAACGACGGGACGATTCGGGTTAACTATGAAAAGTTAGGATTAAGACCATTCCGGGATGCGAAGTCGAGACGTGTGACCTTCGATTTTGTCATGCGACCTAAGTGTGTATGACGTTATTGGTATGGAAACATTAAAGAAACTTTGGGACCAAAGATGGAATTAAGGGAAGTTGGCCATTATTGGAAAAATTGGAGGGAGTAAAATTTGGCCATGTGGCCGGCCACCTTTGAGTGGGCCATGGCCACATGGTTGGCCATTATTTGAAATTAAGGAATGACTTAAGGGACCATTTTATCATCATTTTCATTAACTAGAAAAATCAAGAAGAGAGAGCAAAGAAACCCGCCCACGTTCGGCCATGGCTACTAAAAATCAAGACCAAGAACTAGCCTTCTAAAAATTATTTCCTTGATGCAAACCTACTAATTGGAGGGTGGTGAGTAACGTGGAGGTGTTGTTTCAAGCGTTGGATTGTTCGTTTTCATCCTTGACCAACTTTGGACAAATTGAGGATTTGTGAAGAAAGGTAAATTCTAATCTTGTTTCATGAGTTATGGAAGGTTGATGTGTGTTGTTGTATGTTGTTATGGATGAAATTCATGGAAACTTGGTGATTGAAGTTGAGGCCGTGTACATGTTAGTTGGTCGTGTATGTGTGTTGTGTGTTCTAAGTGATGAACTAAGTATTATGTAGTGTGTTTGATTATTGTGGTGTGTTGAAATAAATGAAAATCATGAATATGTATGTGTGCAAGGTTGGCCGAATATGGCCTTTGATGTGTATCAAGAAATGGATTAGTTTCCTTGGAATTTTGGTTGTTGTCGTTATGTGAATTCTATGTTGGAAATAAGAGTTTAATGATTCGAATTGGTATTGTAAGTGTATGGGCTGTTTTGGAAGATTTTGCGTATTTAGTGTGATTTTTATGTTTATGGAAATGGCATGGTTAGAGTATAGATTGTTGGAGTAAATCATGTTTTGAAATCAAGGAATGTGTTAGAGTTGAAGTTCTCGGGTTGGGGATCATTTCGGGTGGAATGGAGAGTTTGTTGGATTGTTGGAAATATTGTGTGTATTGTTTAAAGAGTTCTTGAATGTTGTTTGAGTGGTTTTGGATTGATAATTGAATGTGCGTTAGTTTGATTACATATTGGTTTGTAAGTATGTAGTTGTGGTAAGCATGATTGGAATGTTGTTGGAATGTGTGGAGAAGGATTTTTAATGTTCGAATGCGTTTGAATCGATTGTGGATATTGTTGGAATGATTGTTGGTTTGTTGTGTTGTTGAGTTTGGCCGAGTTGAATTCTCGGGGTTGGTCCATTTATAGAGGAAGTCTTTGCCCAATTTTCCGTAGGATTATGTGTTAGTTGGAAATGAACTTCTAAATGCTTGGTTGACGTTGGTATTTGTTGATGTCATGTAGATCTTGGAGAATTCGAGATATAAGTTTGATTTGGATTACCGTTGTGTGCAAGCGAGGTATGTAAAGCTTAACCCTTCTTTCTTTTGGCATGTCTTAGTTTAATATAGGCTATGATACTAGCCTTGAGGAAATTCTATTCTCGTAATCCGAGCATGTCTATGATTCGCGTTTGTCTTTTGGTATTCGTAGGTTGATGTAAGAAAATATTGGTTTTTGATGTTGTTGGAAAAATTGAATTTAAAGTTGCATAAAAACTTGGTTTTCAAGAGAATTCTATTCTTAACGATGTTGAAACTACGAACGCTCATAACTTTCGGCTAAGGGCTCGGATTGCCTCGATATCGTCGTGGGAGGTTGTATGACGTGTGATGAGTATGTTTTCCATAGGCGGGCCCGGCTCGGGTTGACACTCGTCCGTGGGTCCGCGACCTTCTTTTGTGCATTTCGAAGACGTTTGGAAGAGTTTGGTATAACGATTTTCCCGATTCCCAAGTATGATCATTTTACTTACTTTTTGAACTCATGATAATGATTTTATGCATATGGTTACTCACGACTACGCTCGTGCGGTTTGTTGGTACATCGTTCGCCGGTTCCGGGCCGGTTTGTTGTCGTGCGCATTATGATATATATATTCCGGAGTTATCTTGTGTTACGGTTCCGAGACCTCGCCATAGGGCCGGGTTCCGTTTATGGAGTTATCTTTGTGATATGGCTTATGATGTGTTGTGATGATGTGTTGCGTTCGGGGATACGGAGATTTGAAACCACGGTGTTATCTTGTGTTATGGCGCCATCGACGGGTGGGCGACCATATTTTCTGTGCCCTATGCATGCTTTGTATTTTGAAAATAAACATTTGACATTTTGGAAAGGTACTTACTTTCGGTACTTCTGTTTCGAGTGTGTGACTCAGATTTATTTACTGTATTTCCTGCTTTGCATACTCAGTACATATTTCGTACTGACCCCCTTTCTTCGGGCTGCGTTTCATGCCACGAGACAGACGCCCGGTTTGGCGATCCGCCAGTTTAGGAGACCTATCCTGCTGTGTTGGAGTGCTCCTTTTATCCGGAGCCTACATCTTGGTATATACTCGTTCGTTGCATATGTGTGTGTGTGTTCAGGGGTACGGCGGGGCCCTGTCCCGTCATATGGAATCGTTAGTCTGTTGGTTTGTTTAGAGGTACTGTAGACGTATATGTGGGTTGTGTGCCTACCACAACGGATGAGTTTGTATATTATATGTTTTGGGCCGATGTGCCATCTGTTAGCCTTGTCGGCTTTCGATATGTATGTGTTTGAGTTTGAGATGTGTTTGAGACAGCGTTTGATATTTGTATCGGCATAAGCCAGCTGTGTGTGATTCAGGTTTGATGAATGCGTTTGGGTGCCCAACTCGGGCACTAGTCACGGCCTACGGGGTTGGGTCGTGACACTCCGAATAAAAAGAGCACTCCCGACACAGCGGGATAGGTCTCTCAAGCGGCGGATCGCGCCAGCGGGCGTTGTACTGCGGGCATGAAACGCGGCCCCGAAGAAAGGGGGTCGATGCGAAATATGTGCGAGTATGCAAAAGCAGAAAATACGGTAAATAAATACGAGAACACACACTCGAAACGAAGTACCGAAAGTAAGTACCTTTCCAAAATGCCAAATGTTTATTTTCAAAATACAAAGCATGCATAGGGCACGGAAAATATGGTCGCCCGCCGTCGATGGCGCCATAACACGGCATAACACCGAAGGTTTCAAATCTCGTGTCCCCGAACACGACACATCGTCACGACACATCATAAGCCATATCACGGCCATAACTCCATAAACGGAACCCGGCCACTATGGCGAGGTCTCGGGGCCGTAACACGGCATAGCTCGGGATATATATATCATAATGCGCACGACAACAAGCCGGCCGAGCCGGAGACGATGTACCACGAACCGCGCGGCGAGTCGTGAGTAACCATATGCATAAAATCATTATCATAAGTTCAAAAAGTAAGTAAAATGACCATACTTGGGAATCGGGAAAATCGTCATACCAAACTCTTCCAAACGTCTTAAAATGCACAAAAAGAGGGTCGCGGGACCCACGGACGATGTCGACCGGCGAGACCCCGCCTATGGAAACATACTCATCACACGTCATACAACCTCCCGACGATATCGAGGCAATCAGGGCCCTTAGTCGAAAGTTATGACGTTCGAAGTTTCAACATCGTTTAAGAATAAAAACTCTTTTGAAAACCAAGTTTTTATGCAACTTTAAAATCATTTTTTTCCAACAACATCAAAACCAATATTTTCCCACATCAACGTCGAGTACCAAAAAGACAAGCGCGAATCATAAACATGCTCGGATCATGAGAATGGAATTTCCTCGAGGCTAGTATCGTAGCCTATATTAAACTAAGACATGCCAAAAGAAAGAAGGGTTAAGCTTTACATACCTCGCTCGCACACAACGCTAATCCAACTCGACTTATATCTCGAACTCTCAAGATCTACACGACATCAACAAATACCAACGTCAACCAAGCATTTAGAAGTTCATTTCCAACTAACACATAATCCTACGGAAAATTGGGCGACACCCCAAACATAAATAGACCAACCGAGAATTCAACTCGAGCCAAATTCAACAACACAACAACACCAACAATCATTCCAATAATATCCATAATCCATTCAAACATATTTGAACACTAAAAATTCCTTCTCCACACATTCAACAACATTCCAATTATGCTTACTACAATTACATACTTACAACCCAACATGTAATCAAACTACGCATATTCAATTATCAATTCAAAACCACTCAAACAATCATTCAAGAACTCTTTAAACAATTCACATAATATTTCCGATAATCCAACAAATACTCCAAGTCACCGAAATTGTCCCTTAACGAGAACTCATCCATAACATTCCTTGACTTCAAATCATGATTTGCTCTAACAATTCACACTCTAACCATATCATTTCCATAAACATAAAAATTACACTAAATACACAAAACCTCCAAAACAGCCCACAACACTTACAATACCAATTCGAATCATTAAACTCTTATTTCCAACATAGAATCCACATAACAACAACAACTAAAATTCCAAGAAAACTAATTCATTTCTTAACACATACAAAGGGCCATATTCGGCCAACACCCATATATGTATACTTCATGATTTTCATCCATTTCAACACTCTGATAACCAAACATACTACATAAAACTTGGTTCATCACTTATGACATACAACACACATGCACGGCCAACTCACACACACACGGCCTCGACAAAATTGCCATATCTCATGAATTTCATCCATAACAACATACAACAACACACATCAACCTTCCATAACTCATGAAACAAGATTAGAATTTACCTTTCTTAAAATCTCAATTTGTCCAAAGTTGACCAAAGATGAAAACGAGTGATCCAACGCTTGAAACAACAACTCCACGTTATCAAGCACCCTCAAATTAGTAGGTTTGCATCAAAGAAATAATTTTGGGAATGGCTTAATCTTGGTCTTGGTTTTTCATTTGCCATGGCGAATGTTGGGTTTTTTTGCTCTCGAGGTTCTTGATTTTCTTGCTAATGAAGATGATGATATAATAGGTCCCTTAGTCATCCCTTTATTTCAAATAATGGCCAACCATGTGGCCATGGCCCCTCCAAGGTGGCCGGCCACATGGCTATATACTACTCCTCTCTTTCTTTCAATAATAGCCAACTTCCTTAATTCCACTTTTGGTCCCGAAGTTTCTTTGATGATTCCATTCAATAACGTCATACACACTTAGGTCACACGACAAAATCGAAGGTCACACGTCCCGACTTCGTACCCGGAATGGTCTTAATCCTAACTTTTCATAGTTAACCCGAATCGTCTCGTCGTTCAAATACGGGATGTAACAATGATGATGGAAAGCTACCCATGTGGAGTCGGGGTTCTCGACCTTACGTCACCCCGATAGAGTTGTAGCTTTAATTGATTTCTAATGCATGCCTTATGATAAGTACATGATGAGATTACACTGCGCCTATATGGCTGGGCATGACACCGCTAAGGCGGGCGGCTTAAGATAACACAGTGCCTAGATGGCCGGACATGACACCACTAGTGGGCGGCGCGTGATAGTTACCCGGACGCGGTTTATGATGATGGTATATTTGATATGCATAGCATGTGTTTTCCTTTAAAATTTAAGTAGGTTATATCTTCGCCTCATGTTTAATCATTTCCTTATTATGTTAGTATTATTCATGCCTTACATACTCAGTACACTTTTTGTACTGATGTCCTTTTCTTTTGGACACTGTGTTCATGCCCACAGGTAGACAGGGAGACGGTGCAGACCCGTAGGAGCTTATCTTATCAGCGGATTCACAGGAGCACTCCACTACTTCGGAGGTGCTACATACGGTCATGTTATTTTGTGTATATATTTTGGGTATGACGGGGTCCTGTCCCGTCCTTATGTCACAGTACTCTAGTAGAGGCTCGCAGATATGGATATGTGGGTAGATGATGTCTTAAGGATATATCGGTATATATTTCGTATGTCATTTTTGTAGCCATGAGGACTTATGTATGTATGTATATGTTGCCTTCGAGATTGTGCATGTTCAGGTTGGGTATGATGACTAGCATAACGAGTGGTGCTCGGTGGTCAGCTCCGGGTACCGTCATGGCTCCCTAGTCGGGTCGTGACAATAAGAGTACTACACCTGACTCAGCTCCAAAGGAAAGTGGAGCTTACACCATCTCACTGAACGTCTGTATCATCTAGAAAGAATGCTTGTCATCCGGTATATCTGAACCTGCAATGTGAACATAACAAATGCAGCGCCCCCCAACCAAGCGACGTCAGTACAGATATATTGTACCGAGTACGTAAGGCAAACATGAAACATATACAATTAACTGAAGCTCATAGAAAAGAAAACTGAATTGTAATCGAGCAAACACAATTGAAGGCTCTAAGACTCTCTATAGGGACACTTACTGAACCTTGCTCTACTTATATTTTGCTAAACTTCTTCTATTTTGCTAAACTTTCTTTAGGATCTTTCTGATGATATCTTTCGGTCGCTATGTGGAGCGACTTTCTGGGATTGCTCACTGTAACACTTGGGATCACTGTTCATTAGATTCTTTCTTTACTTTCTATAGTACCTGTATGCCATACTAGGCTAAACAGAATGCAACATGTAATATCAATGCAATGTTGTGCAGATGGAGTGCTCTGATATGGTACCTATGCATTTCATAGACCATCCATAGGACTCACTGTATTTAGGCTGGACTATGCGTTTCATCACACCGTCCATTGTCGACCATAACTGTGCACCTATACGTATCATAGTCAGTCCATAGGGGATATAATCTCTGAATAACTGTGCACCTATGCGTATCATAGTCCTCCCATAGGGCATATAATCTCTGAATATGCAATGAACATGATGCAAATGCAAATGGCTTCTCATATAACATACATATGCAAATATACAGTAAGCACTCTGGGGATCTCTGTTCATTAGTTTATGGAAGCACTTTACATGATTCTTATGAGGTAGTACACTTATAGCTCTTGTTTATTCGATACATTTAGAACATATAAATCACTTGGGAAAAGGAACATGACTTTCTTGCTAGACCAATAGAGTCCTCTGTGACCACCTCATGAACACTAGTATGGTGGGGTTTTGCTTAGCTAACACTCTACTGTCCCATTAATACAACTCATAGCTGACAACATACTTTACCTTATCTAAGGGTTAATAACTTCTCAATACCCTTTAATAATCATCAAAAAACTCATCTTAAATGTTGTTCATCTTAGACAACATACTACAACCCTTCTAATCATCTTCTGCAGGCTATCAATATCATCCCACCTATGGGGAACTCTATTTCCTTCTAGGTGTCTCGAAACTCAACTTCTAAGAATCATACGCTTGAGTGACAACTAATTAGAAACACACGCTATATCTCTTATGAAACTTATAACATGAAACTGCAACACATGTAAGCTCTAGACATTCATAGTTCATCTTTACTTACGTTCTAATCCTAGGGATTGTTGCACTCTAATGAAGGCTCGTGCATCTTTGTATTAGCATAACTCATCCTAAGGGATGCTCTATGACTCAATAGGGACAACCTGGATTCCATTAAACTGTTTTACATTACATTATGCTCTATACCCCGTAAAAACTTCTTGGACATCAGTCACATAATATCATTTACCTTAAGTGACATTCTATAATCCCATAATAGTACTCGTAAGCGCTCAACGTACTTTAGTTTATCTAAAGGGTATGCAGCTTGTCAACTAATTTTCTGGAAGTCATCATACACTTCATCCTCGGTATTAGTTATCTTAAACCACTTTCTATAAATCCTTCTAATCATATTCTGTAAACTATCAACATCATCATACTTAAGGAAACTCTAATCCCGTCATCGTAATTTGGAGCTCGAATCTTTGGATAAAACACTTGAATAACAACTAAGTATGGACATATAATGTTTCTTAAGAAATTCATAAAACTTATAACATGGAATCACTGCACTTGTAATGCTCTAGACTTCATAGTTCATACAAGAAACAAACAACACATGTCTTGCCGTACTGGCGAGTCAAGGAATAGCCTTACGTATCTCGATTTGACCTGTGAATGACTACAACGAGTCAATTCTTCCGATAAACATCTAGCCTGTTAAAACGGGGCTAATATCAACATAACTATTGCCCAATCAAATACTACAGCTAGACCCACACTGTCATTAAGCAATCAGAGAGCGACGAGGTCCCAATGCTATATAGAATGGTGTACTCCACACCCGACCTCCTTTTAACTACAATCACGCTCTAAATGAGCTACCAAACCTCACTAACCTCCAAACAACGTAAAAAATATCTCTTAATCAGTTACATAACTATCACAACCCGAACTCATGGCTTCCTATCACCATTCCGTGAGTTCTTAAACAATACCTACCTTAGATGTTCATACGAGCTGGTAGAAAGTTGTAGATGAAGAATCGAACTTGGGTCGCCTTCATAAAAGCCTCCTATCACCTTACTTCACCACGAAGTAATCTTCGACTTACTAGAATTCAGAAGAAACCAAAGTTATAATCATGAAATCGACAAGGGGATAACCGTTGTTAAAACACTCTTTGAACCTAGATCTATGTAAAATGAAACTTGAAGAGATGTTGCGCTCTCTCGTTAAAGTAGCAAGAAGAAAGAAGTTGTTTGTGATACTTCATGGAATTGGAAAGAAAGAGAAAGTTATTCGCTACAACTTTATTAAATTTGAAGATGGAAAACAAAAGACATTTGCTGCGTCACTAATGAGAGTCGGTAGAAACATTTAACATGAAAAAGGAATTTGATATTTATCTACAAAGTTGATAAAGTTTAAAATAATAGCATGTATATGTTTAATTAGGTAGACAATGTCACATGAGCTCACATGGACAATGTAAAAAAGAAATTAATGATTTTGTCCTCACACTAACGTACTACTATTAAAACATTAAAATATTTACATGGCTGTCTTATAAAATTATCACATACACTAGTATTTTATAAATATATAAAGATTAAGACATTGATAAAAATTATATTTTATGGAATTCTTTTTTTTTTCCATCTAACCTCAAGAGTACAAATGTTTGTACCATTAATTCTCAAAACGGGGAAAAATAATTTCTATTCTTATAAATAAATAAAAGCTCATTTATAAACCTTGTCGTGTCAAGGATATAATTTAAAAGATATCCAAAAAGTAGTAATAATAGTATCTATATAAAATCATACTTGTCAAATCTTTACTAAAAGGTTTTACTTAAAGAAATATAGGTATATCAAAATAATCTAACTGTATCAAGGTTGTCAAACTTACGGGGCCTTACAATAACTCTATCATAAACCCTCTATAATTCATGAATGACCTTTCCCTTCAAGCTCATAAGAATTTACTACGACGCATCCTAACGCCAAGGTATGGGGTGTTACAATATGTCCTTTGCATTTCATTACATTCGCATTGCATACCATTCTTACTTTTGATTGCATTATCATTATGTGACTCTTATATAAATTATTGGAAAGAACTGAGTTTCTATGACTTATTTGAATTGTGGATGTATTACTCTTAATTGCTTAAGTGATTATAAACCGTATAATTGGTTGCTAACAAAGTGTGGAGGTGAGTATCAGAAGGACCAACCCTCATCATTGCTTTGGTTTTGGGTCAGTCAACGATGCTGCTGAGTACACGGATTCCCCATATTCACTCTACACCTGTGTCCCCTTTTTGTGAGCAAGTTCTATTCCGAGTTCGAGTGGTGGACGACTTCCCACCTACCGTTAAGGCATTTCTTGGGTTTTCAGGATGAGTTGTCGGCTGTTCTGCAGACTGGACTCTATTTGTATCTTACTTTTCTACCTTTATCTTTCGGATAGTATTTGTAGTATTCAGACTTGTATTCCAGATTTTGTAGCTCTTGTACTTATGACTTCCAAGTTTTAGGGAGATATATGACTCAGGCATATTTATATTATGAGTAATGATACTTGTTATTGACTTATGGTTTGTTTCCTTTAATTCCGCTTTAAAAATATGTTAGAAAGACTTTAGCTACGGGTTTTGGGTAGGTGCCCTCGTAACATATTGGGATGTTGGGTCGTGACATAAATGCAAGCTTACAAACCTTGTGTGTGAGCCTTAGTTGTATCGATGTGACGCTGTAGTGTCGAACAACATTGGAGTTGGTTCTAAAGGGGATGTTTTGGACATAGGACCTAAGCCAAAGGGGATGGATGTCATCAAGAGTTGTAGAAGAGTGCAGAAGCTGATCAATGGCTCATGAAGACATGTGAAGCTGTTATGTTTTTGTCATCATCAAAAAGGATATTGTTGAGATGTTGTTGTCTCAATAAAAGTTCTAAGCTTAAATTGATGTTTTGATGATTGAAAAACTATGCATCTAAAGACAATCAATTTCAAGTGAGTTACAAGGAAGAAAGTGAAGAACTAGAAGTCCATAAAGATCTCCAAAGGGACTAGGAAGTAGTTGCAATAGAAGAAGGACTGCTCAAAGGAATTGGTCCTTAGAAGAAACATTGGAAACTATCAATGGAAAGTTATTTCATGCCAAGTAGTAGAATTGGAATTATTGACACATTCCCATACGAGGAAAGGTCAGATTTCAAGTTATGAAAATATGACCATAAACTTAATACATGAAATTAGCAGTTGAGTAGGAGAAGGAGAAGTCGTACGTGCAAATAAGGGAAGAAGGAAATCAATGTCAAACAAGTATTGGTTTTCGGACACATTATGAAACCAATAGTTGAATGGATTCGGAAAAAAGAAGGTGGTAACCCCTCCTATATGAAAGCACGCCAAGAAGTTCTGGAGCTTAACCACAAATATCCAATGAGGGAAATCAAGAGTAAGTTAAGACTCAACACCTAAGTCTCCAGAGAGCCAACTACACACCAACAAAGAACCTGTGCTTCAAAGGTTTATCATTCATTCCTTGTGTTGTATTAGTTAGGATCTAGTTTTGGTTCCATTTATCTAGTTGTGGTTACATCTATTTATTTTCTTAGTTGATTATAGTAGGCTACATTGAGTTGTGAGGGACTTCGTGGACTGGGTAGACTCATTGAAGAGAAGAGTTAAGAGGGTAGATGCAGAATTGTTTGGAACAGTTCCTTAGGTATTACAAGGGCGGTTGCAAACCTTAAATTTGTGGAGCTCAAGCTTAGTGGAGTTAGGAAAAATTCCAACAGTGGAAGGTCGTGGTACTCCCTTGAGCAAGAGCATTTTCATGCTAAAAATACTTGTGTTGATTTACATTCCGCAATTTACCTTCTTGCATAGTTGCTCAAAGAATTTGGACTTTTAGTTCTTAGGTCATAGCCTGAAATAACAACAATTAATATTATATTTGATATAAAAATGTATTAGGTAAATGGAGAATTTAAATGTCAATGGAAATGTAAATATTGCGTAGAGCAAGAGGTGAGAGTGTCACTGATTCAAAGTTGAAGGGGAATTTGATTATTAGAGTAAAGTTGAGGGGTGCACTAAATTATTTTCACCCTACATTTATTATGTATTAACTAAGAAAACATGTGTGTTAAACTCACCCCCCCCCCCCCAACCCACACACCCAAATAATTGATATTTCATTGAGTAAACCCTTTTTTCTTCAATCTTTAAAAGAAAATATGTTAATGAACAAAAATACAGTCCAATTCTAAAAATTATATATTGTGATTTCATCCATTTATAATTAATTTTTGTATTCATATAAATGAAAATTTTAGTCACTTCTGTCTCAACTAAATTAATAAGAATATAATTTATGAAATTACTAATTTATTGCACGGAGCGTTGAAATGTTATTAAATATAAAGAATAACTACATGTTATATGGGAACTAAAGGAGATAATCGGGAAGAAAAGGTAAAATTATTTCTTTCCCAACTGAAATTGTTTTTATTTTGGGCTTGCAGTTGCATACTAAGCAAACGAAATAGAGAATGCATTTTGTCTAACTTTTCATAGATTTTTGTTAGAATTTTTCTTCCTCTAGGCCACCTCTAAAAGAATCTGAAATCGAAAAAAAACATCATAATATCCGCCACATCAGATAGAGGTTTATGAATATTTAATAATCAAGTGGCATAGCATGTATTTTTGTATAAACTTGACATATATACTACATGCGATAAAAACATGATCGACATGCTTGCAAATATAATGGAGCTCAAGTAACGTCCTTCTGATCCGTACATTTTATTTCAAACGAGATTACATTTAAATCTTCGACTCTCCACAAAAACAAGAATCCTAAAGGGTATGAAAGGAAGAATCACAAATTATTAAATAACTATATATGATTCATCTACATGAAAAATAGAGAAACAAGAAACAGGACTCCCAAAGAAGCAAAGGCCAAAGATTTTTTAGATAAAGGAGAAGCAGATGATGAGGAAGGAGCCTTGGCATCTGAAGACGATGAGTGATCCGAAGAAGGCAGAGGGGAAGGAGAAGGTGAAAGAGCAGTAAGTGTCTTGAAGCCAATGGTGAAGTTGCAAGTTCCTTGAGATGGATCTTTTGTGGTTATTGTTGCCTTTCCTTCAAAATCACAGCTCTCATCTTTTTGTTGCTGGGATTGGAAATAGGCATTCACTGCATATGAAGCCTTGGCAGCGTCACTAAGGTCTTGGCAAGATGATCCATTAGTAAGGGGTGTACAATCTGCACGGTCACAAGCATATGACATAAGGGCTGTAAAATTCTTAACATCTGGCTTTATCACGCACCATTTTTTGGGGAGTTTCTCCACATTTGGTACAGACGCAAGAGTCTTGTTCTTCCCATTAAGATCTAGAGGGAACTTTGGTGTGCCATCATCATAGTAGAGTCCCCAATGTGTCTCAAAGTTTCCTGGGAGTGTGCTCTTCCTATCTTCATCAAATAAGGCAAATATGTAGGCCTCAATGTAGCCAGGGCGACGTGGGCTACCCTTTCCTTTGGAAAGATATGATACAAATCCTTTGTAAAACTTTTGCCAATGTCACATTGGCATAAGGGGGTTTCCATCTGTAGGCCATCCCATTTCTCCCACCATAATGGTCATGTTTATACCCTGCTCCAGCTAGAGTAGCTGCACAAGTGTCAAGATTGGCATCAAAGCAATTGGTGTATTCAACACCATCTTGTTCCTTAAGAGGATTGCTCACACCATCAAAGAAGGCGTAATCAAAGGGGAAGGCACCATTTCCATAGAAAAGACTAAGAAAAGGATAAATGTTGACCACGAAAGGAGCATTGTTCTTGTCCAAGACCTTAAGAATGTAGTTAAGTGGATCGACAATGTCAGCACGGAAAAATCCGGCAGAAGGAAATATCAGATTCCAGCTTTATGACAAGTAAACGTCTGCATTTAGAGGTACAGTTGCTTTAGTGGTATCACCAAGTCCAGCATCATTCAATGCATTTTGGATGTTCTCTAATGCTGGCCCTGTCACATTTGTCAGCGTGTCCTTGTAATCTCTCAAGAATGGCTCATTACCAACACCTACAAGTCTGCACCAATAAATAACAAAATATAACTTGTACATAATTTATGAATCGTGTTAAATTGTATATAAGAACGTATGACAAATATAAAGTTAAAAAGAAACACTTACGTGATATTAACACCTTAGAGACTTTTGGCCTCATAACGAGTGACATTTTCTTTTACCCATTTCTTTGCTATATCAGGATTGACCAAATCCTTGAGGAGTTGATTAGAAATGCCAACCATGACCTCAATGCCTGTTCCAGCCAAGGCATTTAATATGGTCTCATCATTATTGAAAAGCTTCACTTTTTTAATGCCATTTTCTTGGCAACATTTTGACCACATCTTTAGAGGCAAAATCTTGTGGGAGGAGATGTCACCCCAGTTCACCCCAAGTTGCCTTCTACATTATTCCCTAGAAAAACAAGAATGTTACTAGGAAAAATTCACCAAAAGGTTTCCCATATTTTTTTTTTTTTGGTTTTTATTTTTGTGTGTTTTTTTTTTTTTTTTTTTTTTGGTTTTCCTGCTAGCAGGAGGAAAGGGGGATACCAGGTAAGACAAACTTTAATATTTAGAAACCTGCCAATGCTAACAAAAAAGATGGATCTGAATTTATAGGGGAAGAAAGAGAGCATAAGAAATTAATGGGAAATTTCTTGAACCAGTCATTACATGTGAGGCCAAATGATGTCGAAGAAAAAGGAATGGCTTGGCTCATAATTCTGACAATTTGAAAAAAATAAGAACAAAAATAAGCATAATGATGACAATGTTAGTTAGTGTTTTTTAGATAAAATACGAAATGAAATGGTGTTTGGTGTGCTACTCCTATGAATAGTTCCCTTTTTCTATTAAATTAGCCAACAAATTATTAAATAGTACTCCTTTCATTCATACTATATGATTTTTTTAGATTTTGGGCACACCTGTTACGAAAATCTTTGAATAACATTAATTAAGAGATTTTTTTTATATATATAAATTAGATTAAGCTACTCCTATGAAAAATTACTTAAATTTGAAATGCTAAAATATCACTTATTATCGACTACAATGTGTATACATCGAGAAGAAATAGTATGGAATGTGAGAAAAAGTAAAAATCATGTTTAATAGTCTCAAGGAACTACTCAGCAAGATACAAAAATGTAAACATCACCGTATACGTTATAAACCGGGATAAAATATTTGGGTCCGTCGACGGAGATCGGAGCAAGATAAGAGAGTTGGCTGAGATATAACATCGATCAAGCCCCACCCACGCATAGAATAAAGCCCGAGGGATCACCGGTCTTGCCGACCACGAATAGAATAAAGCCCGAGGGATCACAAACCGGAGGGGCGCTAGCCGACACAAACGCGAGAACCAATTCGTAATGGATTTTTCGCCGGCCGTCACTTTATCAACCGTCGTAGGCGCCCAAGATCATCTGGATCATTATCTCCTTAATGACTTAGTTACCATGTATAACTCTAACTCGTTGTCCTATAAACACAGTGAGGTGAATCCTCTCATTGTGAGGATCGATTCTCGCTTTACACACACATTTCATAGTCTTAGCTCGTATTCACTAAACTATTCAAATTCTTTTAAGATTGGCTCAAGGTTCCCGAGACAAGTAGGCTCCAAGCCAAACCAATTAGTTGTGTTCCTCTATTACTAATCAAGGCTATCTCTTTTCTTGCTCATTTACGAATCTTTTGCTTGTTATTGTTTATTTCATTACTTTATCAATAGATTATACCACATATCCTTTTAACCGCGTATAAATTCAATTGTTGCCTTTTTAAGAGGTAAATAGTTTGGCGCCCACCGTGGAGCTAAGGATAATAGTGGTGGTTTGTTTACAACCCTACTTTCACTTGTTCTATTGATCTTTGTGATTGTGTGTTTACTTCAAAATGTCAAAACTTAGGCCAATTAACCACTTGAACAACGATGATTCAAGTCACCACGACGAGAACCTCAACAATCGGGTGCCCCGCAAATGACCTGCCCCATATTGATCCTAACGGCGGCCTCCCCGTTGATCCAAATGCCATCAATTCTGATGATGTTATCGTTAATGGCACCCAACCCGTTGATAGGGCATCCGTGCGAAAGACGCCCCGATGAGTTGTAGACGCCTAATTTTTTGACCTCCCGCAGCTTATTTTAATTACTTAGAGTCCTTGGATAAAAAATAAAAATGAGTTGTAGACATCTTAAAGGGTCTAAATAATTTTTATAAAGTTACTCAAGACAATATTTTACCTCTTTAAATTGATAAAGAGATTTTCGTGTATTATGAATTATGATGTTTATGGAATATTCTTTATTAACAAAAGCAAAACAATTTGAATAATTACCTAATTGTTGAATCAAGGAATAATCAAGTTAATAAATAATTATTTCTTTTTTTATCCAAGGTATTTGAATAATTAAAGGAATTGACCATTTTTACCTCAACCCTTAATTATGTATGCTTGCATAATTGTATGATATTTAACTAGAGGGTTCATTTTGCAAATTGGTTTTGATTATTTAAATGGTTTTACATAAATGACCATATTTGAATCGATCAATTCATGCTTTAAGGAGATTGGAGTCATTTTTTCAAATTTTGCCTCCTAGTGGCTTTAATTGAGAGGACCAAATCAATTGGCAAATCAATTAAGGTCATTAGCGCAAATTAGTTTTAATTGGTTAATTAATACCAACATACAATATAGTTGAATAATTAACTGCTTTAAGATTAGTCAAGGATATTTTTACAATTAGCGATAAAAGGTTATAATTGCAAGAAATCATTTAGTTTTAAAAGCCAATTGAGGCCATGTCTCGAAAATGGATTTGATAGTCGTGTTTTAAATTAATTGCGTCCTAAATTGATCATGCTTAAAAAATATCATGGTTAATAATTGATATTTTTAGCTAGAACCATTTGTCAGATCGCCTATTTGGTCTCTTTATACATATATATACACACTACGTATGCATATATGTATACGTTGTGTGTATATACGTATGTCAAAAGGGCCCCTTTCCTTTTTTTCTTTTAATCTGGGCCGGTGCCAGCTCCACTGCCCGTACCGGGCCCACTTAAACAATACCCCCTCTCAAAATAATCGAGATTCTCTCTAAGGGGCCATTACCTCTTCCTCGAAGCCGCTAGGTTTTCTAACCTAACCCAGAGCCGCCCACCCTTCTCCTTCTCTCGTCCCATCGCCGATTTTAAGGTGGCATAGGCGTGTAAGACACAGCGTAATGGCAAGGAAAGAGGATGAAGCATTTAATGCTTGCTTTGTCTCGCGTTTTCTCCGAACAATCTCTCCAAGCACAAACTTCCTTAAAATGTACAATTCACCTTTTCTTTTGATTTCTTTAACTTGCAAGGGAATCACAGTATTCCTCTAAAATGAGCCGTTGATTGCCACCTCACCCTGCAAACCGTCCGTTCAAAGTTGGGGATGTCAAAGTGAAACTTGTCGAAAAACTCATAAGTCCCACATCGGTGTATTCCTTTACATATTTTCGGGGTTCTAGTAAATAGAACCTCACATTTAGTGAAAGAAAAAAGAAAAAGGAGGAAGAGATTTGAATGGAAGAATTCGAGACTCAAGTTTATTTCAATCTAATTTTCGGTGCTTTAAACTCGAAAAAAGTCTCACAAATTTAAAAAGTTTATTTTTTTTAATTTGCTTTATGTCTTTGGTTGGTCCTTGCTAGAGTTGGAAAAATCACACAAAAAAGGATTTTCAAGTCCATTCTGCATTACGCTTACACACACGTGGCTGCAATATTGAAGGTAATATTCAATCTTGTTATCATTTTTTTTCGTTT
>NW_026716083.1:0-43758 GCF_029784015.1 Lycium ferocissimum
GTCAAGTAGCTTACGAATTGGACTTGCCTTCAGAGCTTGAACTGGTCCACCCAGTTTTTCATGTCTCAATGCTCCGCAAATGTGTTGGAGATCCTACAAAGATTATGCCAATAGAGTGTCACACCCCGATCTTACTAGGGTGTGATGGGCACCCGACCCCATATTTGGAGCCGAGCGAACCCGCGGACTCTTATTACTCACATATTCTCTTTGGATTCTTAAATCAAATGAAAGTAAAATACATAGTAAAATTTTCAAAATCTTTTTGTCGTTTCTCAAATTAAACACAGTCTGTAAGCGTAAGGTCTTTATAACATAATGTATAATAAACACATATCGGCTAGCAGGGCCATTTTCAAAGCTGACACTCTAGACTCACGACTCTGTCTGCAAAGTCTCTAGCTTCGAACAAACTGCACAAAGATATATAATCGACTCGGGCAAAGACTCCAGTACAAATGGAGTCTACCAACTCTCGCCGGGAACGTCTTCGTAATGGCTCCTACTCATCGGGTGTACTCGCGGCATGAAACGCAGCGCCCACGAAATGGGGCGTCAGTACGAGTAATGTACTGAGTATGTAAGGCATGAGTAATATCACGAAATCATAATAGAGAACATAAAACATGACATTGGAGAGTGATAAAACCTGTAACTCTGTTTGTCTACCCTGATAGGTATTGTGCAAGTTAACCTTACCTTTGGAGTACTATATAGATACTACAAGTAAACTGCCCGACCATGTAGGTGCGGTGTGAATCGCCCGACCATATAGGTGCGGTGGACTACCGCCCGACCATATAGGTACGGTGTAACGCTTTTACGAGCAGCTACATGGAATGAAGGAGTAATTTGTCATCCGAGTGCCCTTGGGGCGAATGCCATGCATGCTAGCTTTTAAAAAAAAACATGTAAATATCTGTAAGTAAACTGCCCGACCGCGTAGGATCGGTGTATAACTGCCCGTCCATATAGGAACGGTGTATAAGCCCGCGTCCAGGCCTCCCGCGTCCGGGGTGTAATCTGCCCACTGCAGTGGTGTGGCTGCCCGGCCGCCCATTGGACGGCGCGGTGTTATACTGCCCGGCCATGTAGGCACGGTGTTATTAAAATACATATGTAAATGTAAAGCATGCATGAGAGCCCAAGAAAAAGCTATAACTCTATCGGAGTGACGTAAGGTCGGTAACCTCCGATCACATTATGGATAATCGGGATCGCCCGCCCCTCACCTTGAAGGAACAATTATAAGGCGAGACTATTAATCAAGGATAACATCCCGGAAAACATAAAACAATGGTCATGACATATCATTTCATATACTTTGAAACCTTTAAAATAGTCATTATCCAAAAATAGCTTAACATTTCATATCGTCGTATTCATGGTACGAACATATCCTTGACATATTCGTTCTAGTCATTTTCTCATGTCTAGCATCATTATTGTCATCATAAAATCATAGTCGTTTTAGTCATAAAAACTTTCAAAAATCGTAAACTTGGATTTTGAAGAAAAATGGATATTTTGGAAAGCATTCATAAACCTTTAGGAAGGAAAATCATGCTTTGAAATCATAACTTCTAACTTTTGAAAATAAGGACGTTATGGAAGCATTTAGCACGTCTCATGTATGAATCATGCCGTAGAAAGAAAAAGGGACAAGCCTCAACATACCTGCGCCGTGCCTTACTAGCTACGCTTATTCATCCAAGCTTGGTTCCACTAGTCTACATTCAAGAAAGTTGATGCAACCATTAGATTCATCGACATATACTTGTCGTAACCTTTCAAGTTCCTTCACTTATGGCCGGAATTTCGGCGATCTCCCCTATAACTATACCGTCCCCGAGAGTCCGTCTCGGCCAATTTTTAATCAACAACAATCTGGGAATTCAACCCGGCCAAACTATTAACAATACCAACAAGTATTCTAGCAACACTTCAATATTCAATTCAATTCAATTCAATTCACATACTATTCCAACAACTCAATCGACCTACTACTTTTTCCGAAACCTTCAATTTTAACAACAGCCATATATTTCATTATCATTCATATACGTTAACTTCACCAACAACCTTCATTCTATATCACATAATCCGTAGCAACAACAACTAGAATGTCCAATAAGATCAATTTACCATAACTTACCAAATCCTATACCATTCGGCCACCATACTTCCTACATATTTTCATGCATTTTCATCCATCTCTATACATTACATTACAACTGTTATAGCCCGTACTTTGTACGTTTGGATATTTCGAAGTTGTCGTGGGAAGTCAAGGACGAGATCATTTTCAAAGACCATTTTGATGTACGAGTCGTTATAAAATTATTTATGACTATTATTAGTAGGGAGATATTGTGGGAGGTCAAGGGTAAAAAGAGAAGTTTGCAAAATGGCCAATGGAAATAATGTGGAAGGTTGGGGGCAAAATCGTAATATTGAGAAAAGTCGAGGGGCAAAATGGAAAATTCACCCAAGTTTCATGAAAATTCCAAAGAGGCCATATTGGCCATGTGACAAAAAGAGAAAGGAGGGAAATTAATTAAAGAGAGAAAAGATGACAAAAAAGGATAAGTCATCCTTTAACAAAAATTTCAAGAAAATTCTAGAGAGGGGCATGTGCCCCTCACATGCTTGGAGATACCAATATATATATATATATATATGAGTTGCCTTTTCATTCAAGAGAGGGGAGAGAAAATAAAGAAAACAAAGAAAGAAGGAGAAAAAAACCATGGCCTATTCGGCCATGAAGATGAAAAAAGGAACCTTATGAAATCTTGCTTCAAAAATTTTTCTCTTCATGTATTCCTATTAATTTAAGGTCCCTCTTCAACATGGTATGATTTTTAGAAGAAGAGAATCACTCTTTGTTGCAAAATCATCACTTTAGCCAAGTTGGGAAGTTGTGAAGAAAGGTATGATTTCATTCCTTTTTATGGGTTGTGAAGACTTTGTTTATGTTGTGGAATGTAGAAATGAGTAGAAATCATGAAAACATGGAGGTTGCATGAGGGTTGTGTGAACTAGTATATGGCCGTGTATGTGCATGTGTTGTGTAGGCAAAAGTGAGTTGATTTTATGTGGTATTCTAGTTGTGGATGTTGTGAACTCTATATTGGGAATGAAAGTTTAATGACTTTGCTTGAAGTTGGAAATGTGGGAGGTGGCCGTGAGCATGTGTGTATGGTGTAGGAAAATATGAACCAATTTTATGTAATGTAATTTGATAGTTATGGTTGTTGTAATGTGTAGAGAATGAATGAAAATTTTGAAGTTGACATGGGAGGTGTTGGCCGTATGTATGATGTTGAACATGGCAAGGGATGTAGTTAGTGTTGTTCTTGGGTTGGGAGACAATTTCGGGTGAGTTTGGTATTTGGTGGGAATTGTTGGAATGTTATGTAACTTGTTGGAAATGCTCTTGATTATGTTTAAATGATTGTAAATTAGTAAATAAATACATAAGTGTTGATATGGGGTTGAATGGATATAGTCGGATTGGAAGTTGAGGTGGTGTATAGAAATGAAGATTTCTTATGTTAGAATGCGTTTTGGTGTGATTTTGATGATTATTGTTATTGTTGTGGTTGTTGTTGTTGATATTCTGGGCCGAGCCATATTCTCGGGACGGAGTAATTACAGGGGAGATGCTGCCCAAATTTTTGTAGACAAGCGAAGAATGGAAGATTTGAAAGCAAAAAGTCTACTATTGACAATTGGTAAACATGACCATTTGCAAATTCTGGGCGAAACGGGATTCGAGATTGAACGAGCATAAGACGTCCGAAAGGTATGTAAGGCTTACCCTTTCTTTTCTTTGGCATGTCCTAGATGTAATAAGCTTGAATACGTGCTTCGGCGGCCACTCCAATTCTAGAAGTCCGACGTTGAATTTAGTTACTATTCATTCAATAGAATTGAACTAACTAATTTACGTTTATTGTAAAGAAATCTCCAAACGTCCGTAACTTTTGAAAACGAAAGTGGAATGCCTTGAAATCTTTGAGGACGACCTAATGAGATATAATGACCAAGTTTTTATGTTCGTTACCCGACTTGACCCGA
Organism: Lycium ferocissimum; assembly: GCF_029784015.1. Lineage (NCBI taxonomy): Eukaryota > Viridiplantae > Streptophyta > Magnoliopsida > Solanales > Solanaceae > Lycium > Lycium ferocissimum. The sequence goes on from NW_026716083.1 coordinate 4,084, forward strand.
GGTGGGCCCACATTCCCCGAGACCTAATTGTCTTTGTTCTATTGGCCTTATGTCCGTAAGATAACTAGGGAAACCTTTGACTCTCGTTCTGAATTTAATATAAGTATTTGGTAACTTGGAAATGAGCATTTTGGTTTGACTATCCGGATATAAACACTTCGACACGAATGATCTGATATGAATATTCTGATATAAGCACTCTGATGTAAGATTCTGAAATAGAAATTCTGATATAAGTGTTGTGATATAAGTATTTGATACAAGTATTTTGATATGAATATTCTCTGTAAGCTTTAATGCTCTTCATACACGATCCTGGATCGCTTGAAAGGTCCGAAGAGGTTTCTGCGCTTCAAATGTCCATAACTTTCTGATACTAATTCGGAAGGACCCGAAACTTGCTTCTGGATTTTCATATGTCGGTAAGTGTACGTATTCATCGAGTCTGGACTTGTGTGCATATGGTTTCTCACGACTCTACTCGTGCATGGCTTAATGTATCTTTCACTGAGTCCCGGGGCATGTTATTGTCACACCCCGACCTTACTAGGGTGTGATGGGCATGTTAAACGTTCACGTAATTGCCATTTCGAAAATTTCTAAGAAAACATGGAACTTTTCAAACAACAATCATTACGGAAATACAACTTTTAACATTTACAATCTATTCGCACTTCCCGACGCACTATCCCGGGCGCAAAGTCTCTAACATATGCTAAAAACCATGACACGAACACTTTCTCGCAACACTCCGAACCGAGGTGGCATTTCATCGCGGGGACAATTAACAATTCACCGAGTCCCTCGAAGAAGGAGGGTACGGAATATGTACCGAGTATGTAAAGCATTACTAAAGCGTAAATCAGAAAATACGACAAAAAGCAAGTTTATCTCCGACATGAATTAGATATTTAAATAAAATATGTTTATGATGATATGGGGATGGCGGCATGATGATAATGATGATAATAATAATAATAATAATAATAATAATAATAATAATAATAATAATAATTGTAGTAATAATTATCCACCGAGACCCGCAAAAGAGTCCCATCGGACATGCTGGTCCCGACGTAAAAGACACGTTATGTATATTATGGTGTCGGCCCCGGCATCCTAGCCCCCTTCGGCATGTCACTCGCGATACGGCTACCCCCATCGGGCATGCCACTCGCGACATAATACTAATCCTGATAATAATAATAATAAAATATACCGGAGTGGTTTTTAAAAAGTTTTATAAAATATCACACTTCGGAGTGGTTTTGTACGCAAAGAAAAGCCCTAGAAAATATATATATCACATTTCCGGGTGGTTTTAAGAAACACTTTAGAAAATAATATATTTGCGGTTTTGAAAATATAATAAAATATGATCCCTTCGGAGTGGTTTTGAAAGGTTTTATAAATTATCACTTAATGGAGTCACCGAGTCGATCACATTCCCGCAAGTTACGGACGTTTGAACATTTTCCAACAAAATATCAAGATTCTAGTTCACACACATGCTCCATTTCCGAGTTGAATATGAAATAACCCCCGAGGCTCAAATTCAAGCCTAATCCACCTAAGACATGCCAAAAGAAGGAGAGGGATAGCTTCACATACCTTTCGGACGCCTTACCGCGTCCCGTTTCGCTCTAGAATCGCAAATGGCTACTATTCATGAGACTTTCAATCTTCAACCTTAGCCAATACTTGTCTACCGAAATTTTCAAAGATTTCCCCGTGTAAACACACCATCGAGGATATGGCTCGGCCCAAATATCAACAACAATCCGAGAATGGAACTCGGCCATAACAGCAACAACCAACCCAATAACAACGTCAACAACAACAACAATCGAATTAAAACGCATTATAACATAAATAGTCTCCCTTTCCAAATAATGCAACAACTTCCAATCCAACCTTGCACTTACAAATCAATATCAATATTTTCATGTCCATATACTAATTTAGGATTATTCAAACATAGGCCAAGAATATTCCAAGCCATATATCCAATATACAACAAATTCCATATTCCATCCAAAGTTCCTACTTATGCAACAAAACCATCACAACACAACTAACATATTTAACAAAATTAGTCTATTCCCATACATCACACGGCCATACTCTATATTTCCAAATCCAACCAATTTCATTCAACTTTCATCTCCAATATAAAGTCTATCATGACCACAACTAGAACACTTACATACAATTCAACTCATCTCATCTATACAACTCTACATGCACACATGCACACACCAACATGCATATTTCCATACTTTCTACTCATTTCTACATTCCATAACATAAACAAAACCTTCATAACATAAAAAGGAAGCTTACCCTTTCCAATTATCTTCTTTCTTGACTTGCTTGTAGCTTGCAAGAATAGTTGCTTTTCTTGCTCCAATGGCTATCATAGGGACCTTCCGATTAGTAGAAAATAATTTTTGTAAACCAAGATTTTTCCTCCACTCAAACATGGCCGAATAGGCCCTCATTTTTTTCTTCTCTCTCTCTTTTTTTTTCAAATTGTCTTGAACTCTCTAAGGGAATATGAGAAATATATCCTATTTATCTCTTTTTCCCACCATTCCTCCTTATTTATTTTTAAGTCCCTCAAATAAAAGTTATGGTATGGGGTCTTCCCTTTTTTCTTGAAACTTCTTGAAATTCCCAAGTATAAAAGATGACAAAAATGTGTTCCATAAGTCATATTTTGACTTATTTATTAAGATTCCATATGGGCCCACTTGGCCTATTATTTCATGAATTCCAAGTTTTCCAAAATTAACCTTTAACCCCAAATTTTCCTTTTTGCCCTTAACCTTTCTCAATATTTCCGTACTACTAATATCCATAGATAATATTCATAACAACTTGTACATCGAAATAACTCTTGAAAGTGGTCTTGCCCTTAACTCGCCACGACTTCCTCGAAATATCCGAATGCATAAATTACGGGATTACATACTCGTAAGATCTTACGGTATATTCCGATTCACCGAGTCGACATGTTCTCGTGCGCATTTCATTGCATTATTCACCGAGTCCCTCGTACTTGCGGGCCGGGACACGTTATCTGTGTATGTTTATGATGATATGGGGATGGCGGCCAGGATGGCATTTGATATTATCCACCGAGACCCGCAGGGCCGGGACACGTTATGTATATTTGGTACAGAATTCTGACATGCATGATTTCATATTACCGAGTCCCTTAACAAAGGGCCGGGACACGTTATTTGCATATATGACATATGATTCTGCTATTTATGATTCTATTCACCGAGTCCCTCACAGGAGGGCCGGGACACGTCACACACATGTTCGATATATGACTCTGGCATATGATAATTCTGTTCACCGCGTCCCTTCGCAAAGGGCCGGATCTAGTGTGAACATCATATGAGATATGACTGGGTCCGAGAAGTAAGCATCCGAATATTCCGTACGTTCGTAACCGTGGGTGACGTCCGAAACTTCGTCCGACATATGACCTCGTCGAACATTCCCGTACATTCCGCACTCCGTCCGACGTCGCGCGGTATTATCGGGCACTCGTATCGCACCTCTTCGGATATGCGATGTGATTGGTTTTGTTTGACCCACTTACTTTCGGTATCTTTCCGCATATGAGTTAGGTATGTAATGTGTGAAAGGTAAGCGTCCGGAAAAGTGTATTTACCTATTATTTCGAAAGCTATATTTTGCATTTTATCTTTATACGAAAAAAAAGATGTTCCGGCGGAGATGGCAAGCTCCATTTTGCGTAATAATGATTTCCGGATCTATGTGGGTTCGCTCGTTGTCACCTCGGCCGATCGGGATGTGATTGGTTTTGTTTGACTACGAATTTATGTAATTTGAAAGCCGAAAAGAATTATCACACCAAAAAAAAAATTTATGTGCTAATAAAGGTTATGCGGGGTCGGTGCCCATCACACCCTAATAAGGTTAGGGTGTGACAACAACGACAACAACAACCAACATGCTACATAGAATTAGTCCATTCTTACTACACAACATCACACATACACGTCCAACACTATACACATACGACCACACACCAACACACATATTTTCATAATTTTCGCCCATTTCTCATCATCACATAATCCATAATAACAACAACTAAAATGCCAAGTGAATTTAATTCATCATTTCTACACCACACATGGCATATACACGGCCACAACCACAACACCCCAATTTCATGGTTTTTATTCATTTCCACACACTACAACATGCATAAGCATCTATAAGAACATATAATTAAGATTAAATCTCACCTTCCACTTATCTTCTTCCTCGGCTAGAATTGGCAAATTGGAACAACAAGCGGTTTTCTCGCTCCAACAACTACTCCACGTTGACGAGGGCCTTTCAATTAGTAGGAAACTAGAAGGAAAATAATTTTTCCATGACCAATTTCAAGGGGCAGTCCGGCCAGCCCTTTGGCCGTGACTCTCTCTCTCTTTTCTTTTCCTTTCTTTCTTTCTTTCTTTCTTTCTTTCTTTCTCTCCTTCTTAAAATATGATCACCCCTTTCATATATATATATATATATGTGAGGGGCACATGCCCCCTCTCTAGATTTTTCTTTTCTTTTCCCCTTTCTTTATTTCTAGAATTTTCTTATTTTCCATGGCAAAGATGACTTATTTTTTGTCATCTTTTTCATTTCATTTTTCTAGAAATTTCTTGAAATAACAAAGAAGACTTAATTGTCTTCCTATGTACACTTTAGCCCTCATAAAAAAAAATGTGAGCATACACCTACATATGCTACATTTTCGGCCAACATGGCCATTCCATGAATTTTTCTAGAACATCTTAAATTCCCATTGTACCCTTAGCCTTTCCGCAAAATTACCATGATGCCATTTGCAAATTCCCTTTTTGCCCTTAAACTTTCCCAATATTTCCATACTAATAATAGTCATAAATAATATTTATAACAACTCGTCCATTAAAATAATTTTTGAGAATGGTCTCGCCCTCAACTTTCCACGACGACCTCGAAATTCCAAACGTACAATATACGGGCTATAACATAGAGGATGTTCAGATCACGGAAAAGCTAGCCTATGAAGAAGTGCCTATTGCCATACTAGACAGGCAAGTGCGAAGGCTTCGGAATAAGGAAGTAGCTTCAGTCAAAGTCTTGTGGCGAAATAACAACCGAGAAGAGATGACGTGGGAAGCGGAGGAGAAAATGAAATCCATATATCCGCATTTATTTCAGCCCCCGGAAGAGATTTATAATGAGACATCGGGATTATAAGGTATGTATACTTTTCTTTTATACACATGGGTCGTGTGTGGCCAATTTATATTGCTATTGTGTTGTGGCCCTGTGAGGCAATGTTATTATGGGTTGTTGTGATAGGATGGTAGCGCCATATTATAGGGGAAACTCTGGAAAATTTTTCCTAGAATCCCCGACGACTTAACATTCGAGGACGAATGTTCCAAAAGGGGGGAAGAATGTTACACCTTGAAAAATTCCCCGTTAGCGTACGAATAGGCCATCGAAGGGTATAACTTATATGATGTTTTGATGAGCAAGAAATAGCCTTTAATGGTCCTAATTAAGATTTCCAAAGACATTAGAGGTAAGAGGAGAAAGTTGTTAAGGAAAGCGAGCCATATGTTGTATATCAGATAAGAATTTCGAGTATCGAGTTAACAACGCTTTAATGATACCTTGTGTCACACCCCGATCTTGATCAGGGTGTGATGGGCACCCGACCCCACATCTGGAGCCGAGCGAACCCTCTGACTCTTATTACATAGATAAATTCCTGTATCAATTAAAAATAGGATACATAGTGAACTCAAAAAAAAAAAATTTCTATAAGTAAAGTCTATTGTCATGTGGGACCCGTGACATGAAACATAATAACATATTAACCGGCGAAACCGTACGCAAGTCGTCACTCTATACCCTCGACTCTGTCCGCAAAGTCTCTAACACCAAACAAAACATCATGGCTCATGTACCCTGACTCGGCAGCACTCCAGAACAAGTGGAGCCTACCAACCCCGCTGGAACATCTTGTATACTAGCTTCAATTCGCCTGGGTGTACCTGCGCGGCATGAACGCAGCCCCCGAAGAAGAGGGGGTCAGTACGAGCATTGTACTGAGTATGTAAGACATGAATAGTAACATGATAAAGGCATATGCAGTATGAATAATAACGGTACAAACGTATAGAGCTTATCTGGGTTAGATATAACCTGTACATGTGAGTGCCTTTCAGGCGGATGCCATGCATGCTTAGTTTCTTTCCAGAAAACGGTACCCCTTATTTACATATACAGAAAACAGAACATTTCGGAAAACGGTGTCCTTTACTTACGTTCACAGACGCCGAACACATCGGCTCTCCCACCCCCTTCCCCAACAGTGTCCCAACATATTATACATATCACATATACGTAAAACGAAACATTCCGTAAAAACGGTGTTCTTTGCTTACGTTCACGTGACGCCGAACACATCGGCTCTCCCACCCCCCTCCCCAACAGTGTCCCAACATAGTATGCATATCACATATACAGACGCCGTATCTGGCTCTCCCATATCCCGCGTCCGGGCATCCCGCGTCCGGGATGATAAGCCAGCTGAATCAGGTGGACACAGTTGCCCTTCCCCATTCCCCATATACATATACATTCACATATACATTCACATATACATATACATATACATTTCCATGCACATATACGTGTATCATAAGGCGAGGTTACCAATGAAAAGTGTCATTATGAGAAAAACATCGAATAGGGTCGTAAGGTATAGTTTCATCTTCTTAGAACCTTTATAGCAGTCATTCCCTATAATAGAGTTGAGATATCAAGAAATCGTTTAACATTTCCATATTTTCATTTTTATAGCGAACATATCGTCAACATATCTATCGTAGGCATTTTTCTCATTTTCGACTCCATCATTATCTTTATAAGATCATATTCTTCACCTTAGTCAAGGAATCATCTTTGTCGTACTTATCATGGACGTATGTTCTTTCTTAGCATTATCGTTATCACGGTCATCGTAGACATTTTTACATTAGGACAGTGCTGTACCTATCGTTTAATAATCGGGACGAGGATCAAAAGTTTCCTTAGGATTCTACTCCAAAATAAGTCAAACGAAGCGATAGGAAAATCCGGGAACAATGGGCCCACCTCGGGCCGAATGAAGTAGCGTACCTAATTTACAGATGTTACGTGTCATGACGTTACTTATGAGGATCTTAAAGTATTCGGGTCCTCTTTATGCAAGTTCTAGAGACTTGGGAAGGTTTTTCAACATTTGCACATGTTCTAGTTCAATTCCACTGAATGAAAAAGGGAAAACTTTAGGTGCGGATTCCGGAGAGTAGGGTTGTCCCCGAGGCTCATATCCGACTTAGTACGTCTAAGACATGCCATAGAAAGAAGGGTGAAGTCTTACATACCTCTTTCCGCTCCATATCTGTGTTCCAAATTCAAGCTCCAAATTCGCCAAAATCTACAATTTGGTTATGTTTACCAAAACTTGATTAGTGCATTTAGAACTAGATTCTTCAAATAGCGCTTGGCTACCGAAATTTCGGCAAAGCACTTCCCTGTAAATACACCATCCCCGAGATTCTAACTCGGCCAAATTTTAATCAACAACAATCCGGGAATTCAACCCGGCCAAACTATCAACAATACCAACAATATTCAATTCTATTCAATTCAATTCACATGATTTTCAAAACGATTCAATCAACATAGCAATCCATCCAACACCTCCCAACTCAAGGAATACAACGACATATATCTTTCTTTCAACTTCATAAACTATATCAACAATCTCATATGCTAGCAACATCACTTCCATAAATTCAAGAAAACATATTGAAATCACATGGAACTCCGAATCAGCCCACATGGTTCTACATCTTCAACATAAGTTATTAAACTCTTATTCTCACCATACAATTCTCAACAACAATAGCCAAGAACACTAAATAAATTTGGTTCATTTTTTCCTTCAACAAGCAGCCACCATTCGGCCAACAATGACAACTTCAACATTTCATGGGTTTCATTCAACTTCCATTATCAACACAACATTCACAATAATAACAACCAAACACTAAATAAAATAATTAGCACATGATTTCTCCACCACACATACATGCACGGCCACACCCCTATATTTACATTCTTCATGAATTCCATCCATTTTTGTATACTACAACACACTTGAGCATTCATAATATACAAGAAAAGTTCAAACCTTACCTCTTTACTTTGAATCTCCACTTGGCTACAATTGCAAACTTGTCAAGATTGTGCTCCCCTTGCTCCAAAGAACTCTTCACTATGTTAAGGACCCTTCAAGGAATTGTTTGGCTAGGAGAAACAAGTTGAAACTCCTCCCTTCTCTTCTTTTTTTTTTTTTTTTTTTTTTTTTTTTTCTCAAAGGGCCGAATGGCCATGGGTGATTTCTCCTACTTTTTTTTTTTTTTTTTTCAAGTCTTTCTCAAGCTAAAATGATGACCAACCCACATATATATATATATAATTGCATGTGTGAGGGGCACATGCCCTCTCTAGATTTCTCTTCTTTTTTCTTGAATTTTCCTCACTTTTCTTGAAAATTAATTTAAGAAGACCAATTGTCTCTCTTGCAAGCCTCATCCATGCACATGCACAATTACCATTATTAATTAAAATGTGGCACACACCACTCATACTACACGGCCACATGGCCTTTTCTTGAATTTTCTTGAACTTTGTGAAATGACCATTTTGCCCCTAGCCTTTTTCAATATTTCCCATGATGCCACTTTGCAAATTTTTCCTCTTTGCCCTTGACCTTTTCCAACATTTCCACAATACCAATATTCATAAATAATATTCCTAACAACTCGGACATTAAAATTATTTTAGAGCATAGTCTTTGTCCTCAATTTCTCACCATTATCTCGCAACATCCAGACGCATGAAATACGGGCTATAACACCTTGAGGAAGAGTTATAACGTCCCTTATAATGGCAATGAAGTGTTGAATAATTGTTAAGAAGGTTCCATAAGGATCGGAGATCAAACGAGTCGATGAGAACAAGTCTCGAAAAACTGGGCAAACATACGGCCAGACATACTGGCCGTATAAAATCTATGGACCGTATGTCCAACCATAGATTCAGCCCATTATGGCATAATCCACTGGACCAGATCTACGGCCAGTAGAAAACATACGGACCGTATGTTGGTCCGTAGATCTCGGTCGGGACTGATTTTGAATTAATATAAGGGACCTCTCTTCATTTCATTTTTCATCTCCACAACTCAAGAAGTCTCTAGAACACTCCATACACTTCATCCATAAGAATACCAAGGAAATTGATGATCAACTTCATCAAACCAACAAGAATCAAGAGTTAGAAACCCATTAAAGTCATCCAAACCAAGAAAATCCCAAGAGAGGTGAAATAGGGTTTTGGTGCAAGAGGTATATTACCATTCAAGGCTTGTTCCTCCATCATCTAAGGTGATTTTCATGATCTTTCCATGTTGTTTGAATTATTGGTAGGTTGAAACACTCGGATTGTAGAAGAGTATAGAAAATGGGCCATAAATGTGTGAATAGTGTCATTATTGAGTAGTAGTTGGATTGAATCATGAAAATGGATATATTGAGATTATAAATATATTATAAATGAAATTTAGAACATGGAATAAGTATTGTATGAGAAAGAACGCGATAATGGACTTTGGTCATGATTATGGAGGATTTGGAGTGAAATTGTGAAATGTGGGCAATATAATCAAATGATGCTTATTGTTTATGATATTGTGATTGTTGTTATGAATGTTGGGAGTTGATATGGAATATGGAGGAAAGTAGTATAAACAAAGGAAATGCTGCCCAATTTTCTTTAGCTTTAGTAAGTACGTTCCTATGATTGTTTAGCTAATGTCGATATGAATTCCCTTGAAGGTATAACAAGTGCATTAAAGGAGAACGAGCAAGCAATAGAATAGTTAAACGACAAAGGTATGTGAGGCTTGTCCTTTCTTTCTAAGGCATGAATCTTATGGCATGAATTCCCACCTTCCTTATGAATTTCCTATCTTCAAGAAAGTTATGAGTCCTTGTTCATGAATAAGCCACGTGAGATAAAAGATATGCGATGGGTACGATAAGGATGATGATAAGCTTAAGCCTAAAGATTCTAGAGTACATGAGATGATATTTCCTATAAAGCTAATGATGCTACTTATAATCTATTGATGTTGATCATTATATACATTCACCTTATGCTTGTTCCTTCAAGGTGAGGCAGAATGCTTATGAATGCTCCATAATGAAATTGGGGGTCCACGACCTTATGTCACCCCGATAGAGTACGATTATCTATGAGTCTCTATGCATGCATTATGATGAGTTATGATAAGTATATTATGATGAGCATATTATGATGAGCATATGATGATACTACACCGCGCCTATATGGCCGGGCAGTCACCGCCAAGGCGGGCAGCTATACACCATGGCCAGATGGCATGGGCAGACACCACTAGTGGGCGGCATGAGATGGCACCCTTGACGCAGGAGGCCTGGACGCAGGCTAATGCTAATGCTAATGTTATTGTTTGTCACACCGTACCTATATGGTCGGGCAGCTTATACATTTATGCATATATGACATGATGATGATTATGACAGTAAGCCAGCACGCACTATTTCTTTTATGATTCAGTCAGTACAGATTGCTCCTTATTTGATGTCTCCTCATTCATTGATGTCTTATTATTGTTTATGCCCTACATACTCAGTACAATATTCGTACTGACGTCCGTTTTCTTTGGACGCTGTGTTCATGCCCACAGGTAGACAGGGAGGTGATCCAGACTCATAGGAGCCAGTAGCTGATTGAGAGCCCTCCACTTTTCCGGAGGTGCCATTGATTATTCTTTTGGTATATATATATGTATCTATTTTGGGCACGACGGGGTCCTGTCCCGTCCATATGTTTAGTACTCTAGTAGAGGCTCGTAGATATGTAGTATGGGTAGTATGGTCTCACAGACTTTATGTATATGCATGTATATATTATTTTGATGGCCGAAGGGCTTATGTTTATAAAATTAAATATGTTTCAAATGATGATAGTTATTATACACCGTATTTTCGTACGATGAATTATTCGTAAGCTAATCGACATAAGTCCAAGGACAAGATTATTTTTGGAAATGAGACAAGGAGTTTTAATCCCCGATATTAATATGGCACGACTTGTTTGCAATTTCCATTAGTGTAGAGATATTAATGGAGATTAGGGATTTATTAACCATGATTAAATTATTAAGTGTGGGGATTACCGATTAATTATGATTAATTAGCCTAATTAGACCACAAAGTGGGCCCCACAACATATGGCCGAATGTGATTGGTTCATGGAGGATAATGGGACACATGTCAAGGTTGGACATGTGTCACCATCATGTGTGGCATATAAAAAGGGAAGTTGATGACTAATTTAATTCATTGTTCATCTTCCAAATTATGAACTTAAAAGAGAGAGAGAGGAGTTCAAGCCATGTGTGCTAAGCCTACGGCCAGGCAAAGGTGTTTAAGCCCATGAAATTGATGCCAAAAAATTTATTTTCTAAAGCATTTCAACCCTTTGGAAGGTGCATAGCAACGTGGAGTATCCATTGGAGTAGCAAGAACAAGTATTATTTCAATTCACCAATTCTAGCCAAGTTGAGAAGTCAAGTTGTTAAGGTAAGGGCTGATCATGTTCTACATGTTTTAGTAAGGATTTGGGCTTGTTGTAACTTAGTAAATATGAATTGAATCTATGAAATCATATATGTTGGTGTTAGAATGTTGTTGAAGCCGTATAGGGGCTGTTTTAGGAGAAAATGATGAATTGATTTTACTTAGAATTTTGGTTGTTGTTGTTATGGATTTTATGATGAGAATAAAGGATTTAATGGTTCAAGTTGGAGTTGTAATTGTTTGTGGGCTGTTGTAGAAGTTAGAATGTTGTTAGTATAGTTTTTGCATTTTAATGAATAATGTTATAACGTGTAGTTGTTGGTATGATTTGTGAAATTGGATGAAAAGAATGTGTTGTTGTTGTTCTTGTTGAGCTTGGAAGATTACATGTTGTATTGTGTGTTGGTTGGGCTGTTTTGGAGTGTTGTACGGGCTGTCCGGAGTGTTCTCGAGTCTTGTTTGAATAGTCTCGGGTTGATACTTGAATGTATGATTAGTGATGTTGGCTTGGTTGTATGTAGTTGGTGTGAGTATAAGCGAAACGTCGTCTAATTATCTAGAAAGGAATTATTAACGTTAGGATACGTTTGAAATCTCCCCGTAACTTAACCGTAGTTCTTGACGTCTTAATATAGGTTGAGACACTATTGGGCAGCGTATACGTGTTGTATTGCGAGTAAACGCTAAAGGTACGTAAAGCCTATCCTTTCTTTCTTTTGGCATGTCCTAGATGTAAGTATGAAACGATATGAGCTTTGGGGTAACTCTATTCATAAGTTCCGAGCATGTTTATGATTCTTATTCACTTCTTGATGTTAGAATTCTTAAAGTAGTCGAGCTACTGTCCTCGAGTCTTCTATATGATTGGATGGTAAATGATATATAAAAGTTCCTATTCTTAAAAGATTCTGTAACGGATAATGTCCTTAACTCTCATAAGCTATCTCGTATTAATTTGATACATGTCTATGATCCCTGAGGCTTTTATTTGATATAGTTCATAATGACATCCAAAGAGTACTGAGTATGACTGTCATCCTGATACTCGAGCGTTGATTTGTCTACTTATCTATTGAGTCTCAAAAGATGATTTATATGCATATGGTTACTCACTACTCTGCTCGTGCATACTGTTATTACATCTTTCACCGAGTCCCGGGCCGGGTATGTTATCGTGCACAGTTTCACTGCATTGTTCACCGCGTCCCTTACTAGAAGGCCGAGTACGATATATATATGTTATGGTGTTAGGCTGTGTTATGGTGTTACGCTGTGTTATGGTGTTATGCTGTGTTATGGTGTTATGCTGTGATACGGAGTTATGCCGTGCTACGGAGTTATCTTCGTGTGGAGTATCTCTGTGTTATGGTGCCAAAGACGGGGTGGCGACCATGTTCACCGAGTCCCATAATGGGCCGGATATGATATATGTGATATTGACATGCATGATTTGTGTTTCAAAGGCAAGCATTTTGGTATCCTGGTTATTGTACTCGTTTTCTGTACTTCTTATTTCGGTTATAATCCTGTTTACTGTATTTCGTGCTTTATATACTCAGTACACATCTCGTACTAACCCCCCTTTCTTCGGGGGGGCTGCGTTTCATGCCCGCAGGTACAGACGCTCGCTTTGGTGATGCCTAGGGTATCTATTCGCTATCTTGGAATGCTCCCTTGTTCGAGCCTATATTTTTGGTACGATCCTCTTGTTGTATATATGCGTTTATTCGGGGGTACGGCGGGGCCCCGTCCCGTCATATGATCTCGTTGTTACTCTTAGAGGTATATATGTGTGGGTTGTATATAGTTCCGTTGAGTTCGTGTCCATATGATTTATGTTTTGGGACGTTCCCATTCGTATATATATATATATATATATATATATATATATGTTTTGGGATGTTGTATGTAGTGGCAGCCTTGTCGGCTTGCGTATGTATATAGTTGGGGCGTTCCCACATGTTATGATAGCCTTGCCGGCTTATGTGTGATATTATCTATCGAAAGTTGTAACTCCTCGAGACGAGTTCGCGATATATATATATATATATATATATATATATATATATATATATATATATATATATATATATGCGACGTATTTGAGACGACGTCTTGCCTTTTTGTATATAAGTTCTTTATTATGCTAGTTGTGGATGATTATAGTTAACAGGTGTATACGAGTGTCCAGCTCGAGCACTAGTCACGGCCTACGGGTTGGGTCGTGACAAAAGTGGTATCAGAGCTGTTCATCCTCGGAGTGTCTATAGACCGTGTCTAGTAGAGTCTTGTTTATCGATGTGCAGTGCACCACATCTATAAACAGGAAACTACAGGACATTTAAGATGTTACCTTTCTTTCATATCTAAGATCGTGCGATAGAGCCAAGCCATAGGAAATGAGATTCCTTATACTAACCCTAGATTTTAGCAGAAGAATGGTATTGGCAGAAGAAAGTGACTGATGATATTGGAAGTTATAAAGCACGCAGGTAAGCAAAGGTACGAAAGATATATGTCGGGTGAGATATTGAAGTATGATTGAAATACAAGTTGAAGATTAAAAGGGAAAGTAAACAAGAAAAGTGTAACAGGTGCAGTTTGAGTTGGGCATACGAGGTATGTTCATCATTTTCATACTGTTATTGATATTGGGAGCCCTGTGTGGCTGTGATATGATATGATATATATATATATATATATATATATATATATATATATATATATATATATATATATATATATATATATATATGAGACATTGTTGGTATTTCGCGTGCGGGTGTTTTGAGATAATAACAATTACTGAGGAAACTCTGCCAAAATTTCCTAGAAATAAAAGGAGAATGAGATATAGGTTTGTAATATGTCTTGAAAGGTCGTGCCAATAGCAATGATAAGATTTGACTAAGCTACGAGTACGGCTGACCTCGAGAAAGAAGTTAATTGCTGAATTGAGGATAATAATAATTAGGAGGTCGATATCGATATGGTAAGAAGAATTTGGAAAGGGCTTGCGGTACTAAGAGATAATTTAGAAAAGGCTGGCAAACCTTGATAGAGAGTTATATTAAGGTACCGACCGAATTGATAAGCAGGGATAGATTACAACGAGCTTATAGTTAAAAGAAGTAATAATACGATTAAGACGAAAGTATAGAGGAAAAAAGAATTGTGACGGACATGAATGTATTGATAGGACAGCTTGTGAGATATTAAGGATAAGATTGATCGGGGAGAGTAAAAGGTTAAATACGCTTACTTCATCGACCCATAGTAAGAATCGTGGATAAGGTTAAGAAGTGTTATACTCTAGGATTGATTACGAACAGGATATAATGTGAATATAATGAGGATTGTTATGAAAATAAGCAAAGCCTAGTGAAGAAGTGACTAAAAGATATGACGTGATCTATGTGACTAAGGTATAAAAGCGAGCTATAGAACGAATAAGAAAGACTTATAAAAGTTCTTTTATGGGGAAAGCTCAGAATAAAGATTATGTGGTAACGGAAAGGATAGCGAGCACCAGAGAAGGAGGAGTGAATTGAAAGGAGGAAATAAAAAGAAAGCGAGATAACAGTGTAGTAATAGGTTATGACGTGTATAGCTGAGGACACGAGTACTATAAGTGACGGGACTGTGAAAGACCAAGTTATAGAAAGATGAGTAACGAGGTAGAATGAATGCTAGAAAATGACTGGTAGGATATGAATAAACATGGATGAACAGAATACGTTTCGAAAAGGAGAAAAGGATTATGCGGAAGTAATGTGTTCCGAATGATACAGAGGTAGCATAAGATTCCTCGTGTGCAGAATAAAAGATAGACATAGATGGGAGAAATGATAAGGGAATTCTAACGGAAGCACCCAAGATAGACGTAATTAATTGAGTACGAGTATGGAACGAAAGGGGAATATATAGTTATGAACTTAAAGGTGTAGTACGACGACATGGTGATAAGATAAGACTATTATTAAGACGAACTTGATATGGTTTTGAGTAAGTTAGAAGTCGGTACAGGGTACACAATAAGGATAAAAGGGCACAAACCATAAAGGAGTACCGCGAGTACACGACTTCACCTCGGAAGTAGTGGAATCCTTAAAGGACAAGGACGGTAGGCTTGAGGAGCAAATGATGTATTATAAATTTATTAAAGGAAACAGATGATATAGGTTGGGATAAAGATAATGTTACAAGAGGACTTTGGACACTTATCATCAGAATATAAGTGCCGCCTTATTGGGATTGGAACGGCTACAAGTACTAATTAAATATTGATCGGAATGAGTGGAATGTGGCCTTGGAGTAGTTGTTACATTGGTCGCATTACTCGAGTACAGATAATCAGATGAAATTTTGCACTGTATATGGAAGGGTTCTCGTCGCTTCGTGATTTAGTCAAGGTTTCGTACGTGGATAATTAAGTTATAAACTATAAAGAAAGATATGGATATGGTACAATACCAAGTGGATTGGAAAAAAGGATTGGATGAATTGGAGATTTGAAATAGGGACATAGAGCAAAGTACAAACGGATAATGGTATAAGTACACCCTTAAGGGGGGAAGCGGGTGCGAGAAATGCAAAGTGTAAGGTGGAGACAATTGACACTGCAGTATATTTGATATGGATGCTTGAGCTTCAATTAAGATCCCTTGCTGAGACAAGTTAGTAAGATCTAAAAGCCAGGTGGTAATTGAGACAGTGCTGAGAATCAATCGTAGAGATCTTGAATAATATGACATTAGAAAGTGGGTGCTTGTGAAAGAGAAAGAATATGACAAGCGAATGGTAATGAGTAACTTAAGAGATATTATGAAGGATAGCAATGCTATACTGGATTAGAGGCTAAGACGTTGGCAATAGAGTTATTCGCTAATGATATTGCGACCTATGAGTAGCAAAGGAGAAGGGATAGAAAATCTCCTATAATAGGAAGTGAGAAAATCAAAGGGTGAATAAAGAAAGGGAAAGGAGTATGACAAGATAGGCTACGAACGAATTGAGGGTATATAAAGCAAAATGAACCAGGAGAAGGAAGGACTGTGACTAAGATTGAATGTACCTTATACAAGTTGTACAAGAATAGGTATGCAACCTACGAATATTTGTATGCTAAGAATGAGACCAAGTGAGTGAATACTTGATAAGAGGAGTTTGGATTCAGTAATAACAATACGGTTACAATATTCTGGGGGCATTAAGAAAAAAAAATGTAAAGATGGTTTAAGCTAAGTTACCGAGATACAATTAATACTGAGGGCAAATAAGACATGGCCATAGTTGAGCCGAAGATTTATCCCGATACCGATTGTAAGCTAAGAAAGGAGAATGCAAGGTAAAGCATGAAGACTAGTGAAACGACGCTAAGGTATTTCTTGAGCTAATTTGAGCACCTTCGCATATTCTTGTGAGAAATACAACATGATGTGTGACGGGAAAGTTAAGAGCAAAATCTGAGTAAAGAGGCAATAGAAGAGTTTGAATTAAAGAAAAAGAGACGACACGAGATGACGTGCCTAGAGTGTTACAAGCTGGGTTAAGAGAATTATAGAATGGTTTAAGCAAGACGATCCGAACAAGCTGGTTACTGGATAACAGTGAATTTACATGTCAAATAAAAAATTCTTTCAGAATTATACCAGCTGATGATAGTTAAAGCACAGAGCGGCTATGTAAAGTTATTATATGAGGGAACTTCATCGCTACTTGATAACTAACTCTAAGGATAGAGATTAAGAGCTAAAAAGTGGAGTGACAGTTAAAATCTTTTAAAGAAGTCGAGAAGTAGTGTATGGGGCTAAAGATTCCAAAATATGGACTTCATTACAAGCTTACCTCGCACTCCACTAAAGTATGACTCTATATGAGTTATTGCGGATAGGCTGACAAAATCAGCCCATTTTCTCCCAGTCAGGACTACTTATTCAGCTGAGGACTATGCAAAGTTATATATTAAGGAGATAGTAAGACTTCACGGAGTTCTCACATCTATTATATCTGACAGAGGTGCTCAGTTTACAGCTAACTTCTGGAGGTCATTCCAGGAAGGATTGGGGACGCAGGTGAGCCTTAGCACAGTATTCCATCCTCAGACTGACGGACAGGCCGAGCGTACTATTCAGATGCTAGGAGATATGTTGCGGGCCTGTGTTATTGACTTCAGAGGCAGCTGGGATGATCATCTGCCACTTATTGAGTTTGCCTATAATAATAGCTACCATTCTAGCATCCAGATGGCACCGTATGAAGCTTTGTATGGCAAGAAGTACAGGTCACCTATGGGTGGGTTCGATGTCGGGGAGACTAAGTTAATTGGCTCAGATTTGGTTCGGCAAACTGTTGATAAAAGTGAAGCTTATTCAGGAAAGGTTATTAGCAGCTCAGAGTCGACAGAAGTCATATACAGATAATCGACGTCGACACTTAGAATTCCAGGTTGGTGATTGGGTATTCTTGAAAATGTCACCCACGAAGGGTGTAATGAGATTCGGCAAGAAAAGGGAAGCTTAGCCCAAGGTATATTGGGCCTTATCAGATTGTTCGTAAGGTAGGCAAGGTTGCCTACGAATTAGACCTACCATCTGATTCGGAAGCAGTACACCCAGTGTTTCATGTGTCTATGCTTCGCAAATGTATTGGTGATCCTTCCAGAATATTCCCCGTGGATGATGTCCAGGTAACGGAGGAGTTATCGTACAAAGAGAACCCGATAGCTATACTGGATCGTCAGGTGAGAAGGTTGCGTATTAAAGACGTGGCTTCCGTCAAAGTACTGTGGCGAAATAATAATAGGGAAGAGATGACCTGGGACGCCGAAGATGAGATGAGGGATAAGTATCCTTACTTGTTCCCTATGCCTACGAGTAATCTAAACTCCTCACCTGATTATATTAATTGGTAGATGAGACTCTATGTCCTCGTAATAAAAGAGACACCCCCGAAATCTTTCTAAGACCTTATGAGACTAGTTTAACATTCGAAGACGAATGTTCTAAAGGGTGGAAGAATGTTATACCTCGTATTTTCGTACGATGAATTATTCGTAAGCTAATCGACATAAGTCCAAGGACAAGATTATTTTTGGAAATGAGACAAGGAGTTTTAATCCCCGATATTAATATGGCACGACTTGTTTGCAATTTCCATTAGTGTAGAGATATTAATGGAGATTAGGGATTAATTAATCATGATTAAATTATTAAGTGGGGATTAGTGATTAATTATGATTAATTAGCCTAATTAGACCACAAAGTGAGCCCCACAACATATGGCCGAATGTGATTGGTTCATGGAGGATAATGGGACACATGTCAAGGTTGGACATGTGTCACCATCATGTGTGGCATATAAAAAGGGAAGTTGATGACTAATTTAATTCATTGTTCATCTTCCAAATTATGAACTTAAAAAGAGAGAGAGAGAAAGGGAGTTCAAGCCATGGCAGCTACGGCCATGGTCGAAAGGTGTTTAAGCCCATGAAATTGATGCCAAAAAATTTATTTTCTAAAGCATTTCAATCCTTTGGAAGGTGCATAGCAACGTGGAGTATCCATTGGAGTAGCAAGAACAAGTATTATTTCAATTCACCAATTCTAGCCAAGTTGAGAAGTCAAGTTGTTAAGGTAAGGGCTGATCATGTTCTACATGTTTTAGTAAGGATTTGGGCTTGTTGTAACTTAGTAAATATGAATTGAATCTATGAAATCATGTATGTTGGTGTTAGAATGTTGTTGAAGCTGTGTAGGGGCTGTTTTAGGAGAAAATAATGAATTGATTTTACTTAGAATTTTGGTTGTTGTTGTTATGGATTTTATGATGAGAATGAAGGATTTAATGGTTCAAGTTGGAGTTGTAATTGTTTGTGGGCTGTTGTAGAAGTTAGAATGTTGTTAGTATAGTTCTTGCATTTTAATGAATAATGTTGTAACGTGTAGTTGTTGGTATGATTTGTGAAATTGGATGAAAAGAATGTGTTGTTGTTGTTCTTGTTGAGCTTGGAAGATTACATGTTGTATTGTGTGTTGGTTGGGCTGTTTTGGAGTGTTGTACGGGCTGTCCGGAGTGTTCTCGAGTCTTGTTTGAATAGTCTCGGGTTGATACTTGAATGTATGATTAGTGATGTTGGCTTGGTTGAATGTAGTTGGTGTAAGTATAAGCGAAACGTCGTCTAATTATCTAGAAAGGAATTATTAACGTTAGGATACGTCTGCCCCGTAACTTAACTGTAGTTCTTGACGTCTTAATATAGGTTGAGACACTATTGGGCAGTGTATATGTGTTGTATTGCGAGTAAACACTAAAGGTACGTAAAGCCTATCCTTTCTTTCTTTTGGCATGTCCTAGATGTAAGTACGAAACGATATGAGCTTTGGGATAACTCTATTCATAAGTTCCGAGCATGTTTATGATTCTTATTCACTTCTTGATGTTAGAATTCTTAAAGTAGTCGAGCTACTGCCCTCGAGTCTTCTATATGATTGGATGGTAAATGATATATAAAAGTTCCTATTCTTAAAAGATTCTGTAACGAATAATGTCCTTAACTCTCATAAGCTATCTCGTATTAATTTGATACATGTCTATGATCCCTGAGGCTTTTATTTGATATAGTTCATAATGACATCCAAAGAGTACTGAGTATGACTGTCATCCTGATACTCGAGCATTGATTTGTCTACTTATCTATTGAGTCTCAAAAGATGATTTATATGCATATGGTTACTCACTACTCTGCTCGTGCATACTGTTATTACATCTTTCACCGAGTCCCGGGCCGGGTATGTTATCGTGCACAGTTTCACTGCATTGTTCACCGCATCCCTCACTGTAGGGCCGGGTACGATATATATATGTTATGTGTTATGGTGTTACGCTGTGTTATGGTGTTATGCTGTGTTATGGTGTTATGCTGTGCTACGGAGTTATGCCGTGCTACGGAGTTATCGTGTTTGTGTTATGGTGCCAAAGACGGGGTGGCGACCATGTTCACCGAGTCCCATAATGGGCCGGATATGATATATGTGATATTGACATGCATGATTTGTGTTTCAAAAGCAAGCATTTTGGTATCCTGGCTATTGTACTCATTTTTTGTGCTTCTTATTTCGGTTATAATCCTGTTTACTATATTTCATGCTTTATATACTCAGTACACATCTCGTACTGACACCCCCCTTTCTTCGGGGGGGAGGGGGGGCTGTGTTTCATGCCCGCAGGTACAGACGCTCGCTTTGGTGATCCGCCAGCCTAGGGTATCTATTCTGCTATCTTGGAATGCTCCCTTGTTCCGGAGCCTATATTTTTGGTACAGATCCTCTTGTTGTATATATGTGTTTATCCAGGGGTACGGCGGGGCCCTGTCCCGTCATATGATACTGTTGTTACTCTTAGAGGTCTGTAGACATATGTGTGGGTTGTATATAGTTACTGTTCAGTTGTGTCCGTATGATTTATGTTTTGGGACGTTCCCATTCGTAGTGGCAGCCTTGTCGGCTTGCGTATGCATATATGTTTTGGGATGTTGTATGTAGTGGCAGCCTTGTCGGCTTGCGTATATATAGTTGGGGCGTTCCCACATGTTATGATAGCCTTGCCGGCTTATGTGCGATATCATCTATTGAAAGTTGTAACTCCTCAGGAGACAGGTTCCTGTGATATGTTATGCGATAGATTTGAGACGACATCTTGCCTTTTTGTATATAAGTTCTTTATTATGCTAGTTGTGGATGATTATAGTTAACAGGTGTATACGAGTGTCCAGCTCGGGCACTAGTCACGGCCTACGGGGTTGGGTCGTGACAATAGTTTTCTATGATTATGAGTATATATATGTTATGAATAAGAGTAGATGAGTAGCAGGATGAGCGGTGTTCGGTGGTTAGCCCCGGATACCCGTCATGGCCCTAGTCGGGTCGTGACACAGGGATATGTAGGCTACTCAACTTTCGAGGATCGGCCATATTCCTATAATTATCTCGAGAAACCTCGAGGTAGTTTAAAGAAAACTCTTATTTTTCATAGTCCTCATAGAGTCACAACTACAAACGAATTCTCATGTGGCCTGAGATATGTAGGAAGCCCAGAAATCGGGGTCCGGCCATACTTTCAAAATTTTGCGCAAAAGAAGGCTGTAATTTCTTTTATTCGGTGAAAATTAGGTTTGTCAAATTCGCAGCTCAAGGATGGCCTTGCCATCCTCGAACTCCGAAGGGGCAGCTGTTGACACCTAATTTTCACCTCATAAAACGTGTATTTTAATTTTCAAATTTCCCGAGTCCAAGATAGAGTAGGATGCCCTTAAAAAATTAAAAATTTCAAAATCCCGAGAAAATTGCAAAAATTGACGTTTAATTATTATTTTCATAAAAACTAACAATTGCAAGAAATTACAAGTTATTTACTTTCACAAACGTGATTTGAAAAGAAGATACATATCCCGCTCCGTCTAACTTGGAAAAATTATTAATTAAAAATGACGTATGAATTACGGCTCATTTTGACCGCATTTTTTCACATTTTTTAATATTGCTCGGAAGTATATCAATATTGGGCTCGTTTTGAAGCTCGTATTTTAAAACGACGTATTATAATTTTTATTTCATCAAAATTTTATTTTACGGGGGCGTATTAGATTGATTAACCTAAAAATATATAAAAACTATGCTACATTTTTATAAAAAATAAGAAGGGGATTTTATCTATTTGCACCTTTGTCGGTACTATTTGGGTAAGGTCTTTTTGGGGGAAAAAGTAAGGGCAAGTGGCATATTTTTGTCCATAAAATTCTAAATGCTTCGTTGGATGATTTTGAATGAGGGTTTTTGGGGGGAAAAGTACGGCCAAGTAACCTATTTTTGTCCATAGAATTCTAAATGCTTTGTTGGATGATTTTGGAAATTTGAATAAGGTTTTTGGGGGGGAAAAGTACGGCCAAGTGGCCTATTTTTGTCTATAGAATTCTAAATGCTTAGTGGGATGATCTTGAAAATTTGTATAAGGATATTTGGGGGGGAAAATACGGCCAAGTGGCCTATTTTTGTCCATAGATTTCTATTAGCTTAGTTGGATGATTTTGAAAATTTGAATAAGGATTTTGAAGGGGGGGGGGGGGGGGAAGCTATGGCCACATGACCTATTTTTGTCCATAGAATTCTAAATTGGCTTGCCTACAAATAGAAGGGATGGACATTAAGAAAAAGGGGGAGGCTTTTTTTTTGGGGGGACATTTTTTTTATTACATTTTGTAAGGGGGGGCGGGGGGGGGGGGGGGGGGGACCTTTTCGAGAAAAAAGGGGGAATCTTCTTTTTCTATTTTTGGGAAAAGAGAGAAAAAAAAAAAAAAAAAAAAAAAAAAAGAGAAAAACGAAAAACAAAAAAAGAGTTCAAATTTTGCATCCTAAAAGCTAAAGTTTGATTGATATATTCAAAGCTTAGCAACAAAAGATACAAATATAAGATATACATATAGAAAAAAGAGAAAAATAAAATAAAAGAAAAGGGGTTGAAAGATTTATGAAGTGTTTGGTGCACGAAGTAGATTGAACCAATCCTCATTTTGATCTTTCGGTTTCCCCATCAAGAGGTAACCTCTCATTCTATCCTTTATTTCATTTGTAGTTATGATTATATATTTATTATGATACTTGTGTTAGTTAAAAATAATTCCTTGCTAGCTTAGTCTTGTTTGATGATTAAGTGGATATTATGTGAATTTGATACCATTTGAAAAAAATAAAAAAAAATTAGGAGTTTGATTTAGACAATGTTAAGTGATTTTAGGTTAGTCAAATTGATATCCTTTATTTCATTTCTAGTTATGATTATATATTTATTATGGTATTTGTGTTGGTTAAAAATAATTCTTTGCTAGCTTAGTCTTGCTTGATGATTAAGTGGATGTTATGCGAATTTGATACCATTTGAAAAAATGAAAATAAATTAGAAGTTTGATTTAGAGAATGTTAAGTAATTTTAGGTTAGTTAAATTGATAAAAAAATAAGAAAAAAATTCCATCCTTTATTTCATTTTAAGTTATGATTATATATTGTTTATGATGCTTGTGTAGTTGAAAAGGATTACGTGCTAGCCTAACTTTGTTTACATGATTAAGTGAGTATCCTATGGATTTATTACTATTTTTGACAATGTTAAGTGATTTTAGGTTAATTAAAATAGATAAAAATAAGAAAAATAGTAGCTTAAGTTAGATTTTTGACATTATGTTGATAGGTTTAATGTGATTTATTCATTCTTGTTATATATATATATACACAAAAACCTTAGTTCTTGTGAGTTTGTTATTAATTCATAGCAATTATTGGGCCTTTTGCATAAATTTTCCTTTTATTTATAAGTATGTAGTTATGGGCTTGGTTTAAAAGTATTGTAATTCATCTTTTTGGCTTTGTAAATTAAATAATTGACCTCGGCCTATTACTAATATTTTGTACACCTATCTTTTGTGACCTCCCCAATTTGTTGGGTGATCTTTCGAGGCCCACTAACATTTCTAGATCAAGTCAGCCCCTATCATGGAAGGATTAAGGCATTGGAGCATAATTTGGAGCGGAAATATTTATTTATGCATTTCTCTATTGGGATTGGTCAGCCCAATTCCCTCTATTGGGCTTGGTCGCCCCAATTCCCTACACTTTATATTATTTACTTGATTATATCTATGTATGCTTGTATATAAATTGAAACCCTGAATGAGATTATCACGCCTAAGAGTTGCTAAAATTGATTTTCATTTTTTTTTTAAAACCGTTTCGGGAAATTTAGGATTGCGGATGATTTTGAGGATTTTGGATACCTTTGATATGATTTTGAACTTATAGGCTAACTTTAGGACTACTATGATTGATTTGAAACTTGAGTTGGAATAGATGTTTTGTAAACTTGGATTATCATTTTGGGTGAACTGTTTTGACTATTAAAAAGGCTAATGAGTTAATTTTGAGACTTTTTGTAAAGATTAAGACCAAGAGTTGGATAAAAGTTTTAAAAATATGGCTAACCTATGAAGTATGTTAGTATGCCTATAAAAACTATTGTCTATACTTAAAAACATTTTTTCTAAAAAATCTTTTTCTAAACTCGGGTGTGCTTACGTAGTGTTCTACATGGGTTAAAGCCTTCGGGTTTTAACCTAGGTGTTCTAGTCCGAAATCCAAAAAAGGCCCAATTTTGGGCAAAATTCTACCATTTTTCGTTTCTTGAAAAGGAGTGTTTTTGGCATGAATGACTAATTTCTATTTGCGGAAATATGAAACAAAAACTATTTTTATCACAAGCAATTTATATCTATAGTTGCATACTATTAGAACCCGTAGGTCAATCATATTTTACGGATCCTTAATACCTGGGTGCCTAACACCTTCCCGGGGGATCACCAGAACCCTTACCCATACTTTGGTTAGATAAAGGTTTCTTTTAAAATTTAACCGTTTTAAATGAACCTTTTTCGAATTGGTTTTCTTAATTTCCTAAAAATTAGGTGGCGACTCTAAAACCTTATCCATTTAGAGTACCATTACGTAGAGGTATATTTTTTCTTTTTCCCGTTACTATTGACAACCGTACTTCCCGGGACACTTTTCTTTTTAAACGAGGCAAGTGCAATGCGAATCGGAAAAAATATCTAACCGCTACAATGAGCACACATACCTTCCGCTCCGGTAACAACCTCGATTCACAGATTCACAAAATACTTTCATCAAATATCCACATTTATTTATCATTGTTTCTATAAATCTTTCATCATGATAACCATATCACTTTTGCCATCGTTTCCATTATAACCACATCAAGTAACCATGAAGAATGCTAAATGAAATGCATGCATGAATATCAAACTCAACAATGGTAATCATGAGAGTGTAACAACCATAACCAAAGATTCAACACATAATTTGGCTTCTATCACATATATAACATAGCCCATTGCTTCATAAGCCTAGGTGGAACTTCTAGCTCCCCATCCAGTCAATCAATAATTTAGACTTCCTCATAATCACACTTGCACATAGAAGGTCATAATACGGGTAACCATACCAAGAATGACAAGAGATAAAGGAAATGACGTATTTCACGGAAAATACTCTCGGCCACAAAATCGATCTCACCAAAACTTCTAGTCCTAATTAAGAGGATATCAACACAACATCACCACATAGGAGGCAAGCCCCATATCGTAAACACAATAACACGATAATATCACAAGATGGCAACAAGCCAGACACAAGACAATACCAACCTATGAGCATCTATCCCAACTTCATGTCCGAAGACCTATGCATGCTTCATCCATCAACAACTACTAATTACATATGAAATTCTAATCTAACTCAAGTAGGCCCTAACCTACCTGGAAGCCGAACATGTACCTCGAACATCCATTTGAACTTCACCTTCTATTCGGGAATAATGCCGAGCGGAGAGAGGTCTACCAAGATAATTATACCATGTAGGTAACACGTTACGAATACTCAATTTACTACAAATCTAGAAGGATTCGAAGAAACCTAAAGACTAATGACCCGGGGCCCAAGAGAGCAAAATCAGAACTTTTCCTTTTAAACAAGTCTACTAGGTCCTCCATTGGTAAATAACTTAAATTCCATATTTATCTATCCACAGATAAGCTATCAATTTATTTAAATACCAAAATCCACACTTTCAAGATGACTCAACACTTAACCCATTTGAGAAAACCAATTAAAGATTAGAGATTAGAGTTAGAAAGTGTTTTTCCCAAGCTCAACAAAAACTTATAATCCTTAATAACTTCAAAATTAGTTAATGACACCTTGTCCCACCTAGGGTTTTACAAATCATAAGAGTTTCCCCCAAATCCTAAGAATCTCAACTTATTTTCAAAACAAAGAAGGATGAGGGACAAGAAGGGGAGATATGAGATAGATTAGATTTACCTCTCCAAGAATTTATGAGCTTGTTGAAATCAGCTCTCAAACCATCTTTTGGACTAATGAGATTGGGAGAAAATGGGGTCCAATCCCAAAGTGGGGAATTTAAAGGCTAGGCCAGATTTAACGGTTCCCGCTTATGCGAAAATTACTTGCCTACACGATACTGGTTCGACAGATAGTAGTCCGCATATACGGATTCATTAATTTTTTTTCCTGGACTTCCGCTTACGCGGAAGATGAATCGCCAATATAGGCTCGCTTAAGCGGCCTGTCTTCACTGAACCGGATCACTGTTTCCAGATTTTCTAAGTAGGAGATGTTCTTTCTAAATTCAATTAAAGGGAACCCTCTCCCAAAATTCCCATGTGTAACAACTATCGACGTGAACCTGAACAAGGGGTATTTGGGGAAGAGAAGAAAAGTCCGTAACGAACAAACAGGTCGTTACAATAATTTAAAGCATATCCAAAAGTAGTAACAATAATAACTACCAAAAATTGTTATCCTTAAAAATGTCCTTAATCCTCCGAGTTCATCTTGGTTTACTTACGACGCATCCCGACGTAAAGATACAAGGTGTAACAGTAGGCAAAAGGTGTATGTGGATCGAAAGGTTCGTGATTTGGAGTTTATGGTTGGTGACCAGGTTCTACTGAAGTTTTCACCCATGAAGGGTGTGATGAGATTCGGGAAGAAGGGCACGCTTAGCCTGAGGTTCATTGGCCTATTTGACATCCTTCGTCATATTAAAGATTTAGCTTATGAGTTGGCATTACCTCCGGGTTTGTCGGGTGTTCACTCGGTGTTTCATGTGTCCATGCTGAAGAAATACCATTCGTACGGGTCTTATATCATCCAGTGGGACTTGGTCCTATTCGATCAGAATCTGTATTTTGAGGAGAGCCAGTAGCCACTTGGATAGGGAGGTCCGCAAGTTGAGGTCAAAGGAGATAGCTTCGGTGAAGGTTCAATGGAAGCACCATCCAGTTGAGGAGGCTACGTGGGAGACCAAGGCTGGTATGCATAGTAGATATCCCTAGCTCTTTATCCAGTTAGGTACCTTCCCTTCGTTTCTTTTCTTTTCCGTTTGAGATCGAACGGTTGTTTAATTAGTATTTGATGTAACGACCCGTTTGGTCGTTTAGCCTTTTTGACTCTTTTACCCCTGTTGACCCTTCCCTTAGAGCTGTTATAGCCTGTTTGACTTGTGGGGATGGGTAGCATAGTTCCCTAGGTGATCTGGTTTGGTTTTGAGGGAACTAGAGGCTTAAATTGAAAAAATTGTTGACCAATAGTTGACTTTTGGGTAAACGAAACTTTTTTAGAATTTCGTCAATTTTATGAGGTTCGGAGAGTCATTTTTAACTTGGTGGGTGATTGGTTCGGTTCCCCAGGCACTCGAAAACATTTTGGGTCCTTAGTTGGAAACTTGACTTTGGGGGTTTCGGGGGTTGAACGGGTCAAGATGACATTCGTTGGGAATTTCGAGGGCACAGGTGAGTTCATAGCATCATTTATAGTTAGTTTGCATATTTGGTTAGTATTTGAAAGGTTCTGGATGAGTCTCGGGATTTCGGGGTGTTAGCGTCAAAAACCAGATTTTTTGGTTTCAATAGTTGCTGGTGTCCTTCGCAATAGCGAAGAAGGTAGCCCGGTCTCGAGCCTGAGGGAAACAATCCTTCGCTATGGCATGGTAAGGTCCCACGATTGCGTTGAGGCGTGTGTGTGAGTGGGTCAGTCGCAGTCTTTTGCACGATCATGGACCATGTCTTCGCGATCGCGAAAGAGTCAGCCGGGCTGGGTAACTTTCGCTCTTCGGGATCGCGTTGTCTCAGACCGTGATCGCGAAGATGGGTCTTCTAGTAGTGATAAAAAAATCCCAAATCGAGAGTTTTTCCTCATTCTCAAACTCTAAGTTCTTGAGTTGGTTTTGGAGAGTTTTCAAGAGGCTTTTGCTAATCTAGATTTTGAGACTTTGAGCATTCGGAGGCTATCCGGAAAGGGAACGCCCCCATTTGAGGAGTTCGAGGCTCATGTTCGGCTTCGAGGTAAGTTACGGCTTACCTTGGTTAGACTTTGATTAGCGAATCGTATGTGTTGTATAGTTTTTGACGGGGAAAGCATGATAGGCCTTTAAGCATGGTTATCTTTGTTAAATCCACTAGCTTGGTATGATTTCTGATTATTTGGACTTGTCGCCGTACTTTATGAAATTATTGACATGTGTTGTACTTGATGACATGGTTGAGGTTATGTGCGTTGTACTAGTTCTATTGTTGTGATTGGGATTGAGTATCTAATATGCTTCCATGATAGTTGTGATGATTCGTGCAAGGATTGAATTGGCATTAGGGTGCTTATGAATTCCATATCATATTTATTGGCATTGTTTATGTTACACCCCGTAAGAGTCCGTGCTACTTGACTCAAGACGAGAATGAATGAGTTAAGAAAGTTCAAGGAAAGTTAATCGAGTTAGTAAGAATATCGTTATATATATGGTTGCCTTAGGTATCCTGTTATATCCCGCATTTTGTGCGTCAGAATATTTCGAGATCGAGTAAATCGAAGAAAATAAGTTCGACGAAAATTTGGGGAAATCTTTGGGCGAATTTTTAAGTCAACTATGGAGGCGCATATCTCATAGTATATGTGGAGTTTTAAGGTGTTTTAAAAGCCTAAAATGAATTTCGTCGAGTCTAGTTTGTAATGCAACAAACCGTTCATTGATAGGACATCGGAGTAGAGAATTATAGACGTTACAAACTGAGCTGTCGACACGAAACAAGTATTTCCCGCGGTACGACTGCCGCTAAGCTACAGTAAACCGACGTTGGCAG
The DNA here is from genome assembly GCF_029784015.1 of Lycium ferocissimum. NCBI lineage: Eukaryota > Viridiplantae > Streptophyta > Magnoliopsida > Solanales > Solanaceae > Lycium > Lycium ferocissimum. The sequence continues at coordinate 33,641 of NW_026716083.1, forward strand.
TTTTTTAAAAGGGACAGAAACTTCATTTTATTTCAGCAAAAAAAAGCTCCACAAATTTCCAGAAATTTCAGCAAGAAAGAAGAGAAAAAAAAAAAGAGAAATCTTGAAGCCTTCAACTTTGATTCAAAATTATAATTTGTTTGTATTCCTACTAAGTTCAAGATTCTCTACAAAGTGGTATAAATATCATGGCAAGAAAGAGCTTCTTTTGGCAAGTGGAAAAGTTGGAAAAGGGTAAGAATTTAATCTTCTTTTATATGTTATGTATGGTTTGTATGTTGTGGTGTGTAGGAATGAGGGAAATTCATGAAAAATATGGACTATATGTTGAGGCCGTGTGGTTGTGGTATAGTATGGAAAGGGATGAATCAATTTTCTTAAGTATTTTGGTTGTTGTTACAATGGAATCTATGATGAGAAATGGAAGTTTGATAATTCTAGTTCAAGTTGTAGTTGTCGGGAAGTTGTTTTAGAAGTTAAAGTGAATTGAATATAGTGTTCTTGTGTTTATGGAAACTAATGTTGTTAGTGTGAATTGTTGGTGTGATTTATGAAGTTGAAAGAAAGAAATATGTTGTCATTATTCTTGTTGAGTTTGGATAATTTTAGGTAGTGTGTTGGTTCGGCCGCTTGAAATGTCGAGCGGATTATTTGAAACATTCTTGACTATTGTTTGGAAGGTTTCGAATTGGTATTTGAATATGTGAACAATTATGAATTGAACATAAATGAGATGCCATGGAATTGTAAAAAAGAATTGGTAATGTTAGAATGCATTTGGGATTGAATATTGATATTGTTATAATGTTTGTTGGTTTGGTTGTTGTTGATCTAGTCGAGTTGGATTCTCGGGGATGGTATACTTACGGGGAGATCTTTGTCGAAATTTCTATAGACAAGCATTACTTCCAACTTTGCATTCTTAAGGCTTATAAATGACATTTGGTACTTATGACCAATTGTAGATTTTGGAGGAAACGGGATTTGAGTTTGGACGAGCGTAAAAAGCGAATAAGGTATGTAAAGTCCTTCCTTTCCTTCTTTTGGCATGTCTTAGCTATATTAGGTCGGAGTCTGAGCCTCGGGAAAAGTTACGTGCATCGAAATTCGAGTTTAATTTTGATTACTATTCATTCAGCATAATTGAATTACTTTCCTTGCATTTTGTTGGAAAAATGTTTAAACTCTCATAACCTTCCCAAACGAACCCGGATTGTTTTGAAACTTTCACAGATGCTTCCATAGGGTCCAATATTCGTAAAAATTCTGTACGCCACCTTGACTTGACCCGAGGTGGGCCCGCTAATTTCGAATCTGCTTCTTTGTGCTACAAATTTGTTTTGAGAAATAATTAAAGGAAACTTTTAGATACTCCCTCAATAAATAACGGTAAGTGTCTTGATTATCCCTTGATTCTTATGACATAGTTTGAAGCATAAAACGATCCTAGAAAGATTATTTGGATATGATTCGTAGGCCCTCTCGATATGAACGGTCCGGCACAAATATTCGACATAAATACTCGACACGAGTAGCCCGATACGACTATTTGATACAAGTATTCGATGTGAATATTCGATATGGATATCTTGTTCGAAATAAGAAATCGATTATAAGTAATTTAATGTAAATATTTGGCAAAAGTACTTTACTATAAGTATTATGATATCGGTACCTTGATGTAAGTATTCGACATAATTAACCGATATAAACCTTCCGAAAGGTATAGGATATGATGGTTATTTGTTGATGGTTATTCGTCACTTGAACACGAATTGGTTTTGAGTTCCCGGTGGTATTAAGAAATGAATTGTATATGTGTGATGTGATGATTTGTGTGTATGTCTGACCGGGCTCGGAGTGCCGTGGTATCTGTCCGCCTCCGGGTGCCGTATATGTGTGATGATGTCATGATGTGTGGTGGAATATTGGTGGTCTATACGTACGATACGATATCGAAATAATTGTAAACGTTTCTATACCAAAATGTCTTTGACTTAAAGTTTGTTCCACTATGTCCGATACGAATGTAAGATTCCAAGAGTTCCGTTTGATTTGGTTCGTACTAATATTTGAAAACGCGTTCGGGAGCTACTCGATGGTCCGAGGGTCCCCGGGGACAAAAACGCGTTTCGGGAGGCTCGATAGTCCGAGGGTCCCAAAGACAAAACGCGCTCGGGGGAGCTGCTCGATAGTCCGAGGGTCCCAGGGGCAAAACGCGATCTGGGAGCTGCTCGACAGTCCGAGGGTCCCAGGAACCAGTTACGCTTTAACGTTCTGTTCTGATATGCCGTTAGATATGATATGCTACGGCGTCCGGATAAATAAGTATTCCGAAATTACGTATGTCCTGTGTGACTTGCGCTCGACATTCGTACGTCTACACGATACGTGTAATGTCGATATGATTTGTATCCGAAGGGGAACATTCTAGCACCCGTGTTTTCGATTCTCCTTCTAACATATAACATAGGAATACGAGACTTGTGTCCGAGAAGTAAGTAATTTAATACATGATCTGTCGACATATTTCTATGCCTATGCATGCTTTTGATTTGCACTATTTATGATCCGAAAGTAAGCGTTTTGATACTCCGGATAAGGTACGTATTTTACGTACTTCGACTCCGACCACGATTCCGTAGATTAATCTCCCGCACCCTCGATCATGATAAGGCTGCGTACATACATTGCACGCCTGATTTCGATTATGATTTGTTAGCTGTATTCACGTACATTTGGATTGGTTTATGATTCTATTACAGTATTTCTGGCTTTACATACTCAGTACATATTCCGTACTGACCCCCCCCCCCCCCCCCTGTTCTTCGGGGGCTGCGTTTCATGCCACGCAGGTACTCCCAGCTGAGCCGAGATTATTATAGAAGATGTCCCAGCAAAGATGGCAAGCTCCATTCTCCCGGAGGGCTGCCAAGTCAGAGTTTGTTCGTTATAAGTTCTGGAGTTATGTTAGAGACTTTGCAGAAAGCGTCGTGGGTGTGTTTGTCAGTTGGTATGCGGCTCCGCCAGCCGATATGTCAGTCCGTATTTATGTAATGAAATTTTGTATAATTACGAGTTTGTTTGATTCGGAGGCTACGAAAAAAAAAAAAAAAAATTCGACGCATTTGCTATGTATTTTATTTTATTTGATTTAAAAAGTTTGACGTGATCTTATGTGTGGTAAGAGTCTGAGGGTTCGCTCGGCCCTAAATAAGGGTCGGGTGCCCATCACACCCTAGTAAGGTCGGGGTGTGACAAAGTGGTATCAGAGCAGTTCGTCCTAGGGGTTGTCTGCAAAGTCGTGTCCAGTAGAGTCTTGTTTATGGTGTGTTGCGCGCCACATCTATAAACAGGAGGCTACAGGGCATTTAGGTTGGTTACTCTTCTTTCATATCTGAGATCGTGCCATAGAGCCAAGTCATAGGGAATGAGATTTCTCTTACCGACCTTTGGTTTGAGCGGAGAAGAATGGCATCGACCAGAAGAAAGTGACTAGCGATATTGGAAGTTGCAAAGTACGCCGGTAAGCAAAGGTATGAAAGATATATGTTGGCAAAGATATTGAAGTGCGATTGAAAAACAAGTTGAAGACTAAAGGGGGAAAGTAAAACGAGAAAGTGTAACCGGTGCCGTTTGAGTTGAGCACACGAGGTATGTCCGTCATTTTCGTACTGTTGTTGATATTGGGAGCCCTGTGAGGCCGTGATATGATATGATACGTATATATGTATGTTGGCCCTGTGAGAGGCACTGTTGGTATTTTCTGCGTACAGGTTTTGAGATAGTAAGAAATATAGAGGAGACTCTGTCGAAATTTTTTTCCAGAAACAAAGAGAAAATGAGATGTAGGTTTGTAATGCGACTTGAAAGGTCGTGTCTACCGTAATGGCAAGATTTGAGTAAGTTGCGAGTATGGTGACCTCGAGAAAGAAGTAATAGTATGATTAAGATAAGAGTACGAGAGAAAAGGATTGTGATGTATATGAACGTAGTGGTAAGACGACTTTGTGAGATGTTAAGAATAAAGTTGATCGAGAAAAGATAAAAGGTTAAGAAGTGTTACGCTATGAGATCGAATACGAACGGGACAATGTGAATATAATGAAGATTGTTGTGAAAATAAGTAAAGCTTAGTGAGAAAGTGGCCAAAGCTATGATGTGATTTATGTAATTAGAATATAAAGGCAAGTGTGAAACAGAAAAAAAAAAAAAAAAACAAGATGTGGAACGAATAAGGAAGGGTTTGAGTTAAAGATTAAGAGATGACACGAGATGATGTGCCTAGAATGTCATAAGTTGAGTAAAAGGAATTACAAGAAGGAAAAGTTTAACCCGAGACATATTGGACCTTATGCGATTAGTTGAACATTCGAGGACGAATGTTCTAAAGGGGAAAGGATGTTATATCCCGCATTTTGTGCGTCGGAATATTTCGAGATCGAGTAAATCGAAGAAAATAAGTTCGACGAAAATTTGAAATGCTGGGCGAATTTTTTAAGTCAACTATGGAGGCGCATATCTCATAGTATATGTGGAGTTTTAAGGTGTTTTAAAAGCCTAAAATGAAGTTCGTCGAGTCTAGTTTGTAATGCAACAAACCGTTCATTGATAGGACATCGGAGTAGAGAATTATAGACGTTACAAACTGAACTGTCGACGCAGAAACAGTATTCCCGCGGTACCGCTACAGTACCGCTACAGTACTGTAGCTACAGTAAACCGACGTTGGCAGTTTTTTAAAAGGGACAGAAACTTCATTTTATTTCAGCAAAAAAGCTCCACAAATTTCCAGAAATTTCAGCAAGAAAGAAAAAAAAAAAAAAGAGAAATCTTGAAGCCTTCAACTTTGATTCAAAATTATAATTTGTTTGTATTCCTACTAAGTTCAAGATTCTCTACAAAGTGGTATAAATATCATGGCAAGAAAGAGCTTCTTTTGGCAAGTGGAAAAGTTGGAAAAGGGTAAGAATTTAATCTTCTTTTATATGTTATGTATGGTTGTGTATGTTGTGGTGTGTAGGAATGAGGGAAATTCATGAAAAATATGGACTATATGTTGAGGCCGTGTGGTTGTGGTATAGTATGGAAAGGGATGAATCAATTTTCTTAAGTATTTTGGTTGTTGTTACAATGGAATCTATGATGAGAAATGGAAGTTTGATAATTCTAGTTCAAGTTGTAGTTGTCGGGAAGTTGTTTTAGAAGTTAAAGTGAATTGAATATAGTGTTCTTGTGTTTATGGAAACTAATGTTGTTAGTGTGAATTGTTGGTGTGATTTATGAAGTTGAAAGAAAGAAATATGTTGTCATTATTCTTGTTGAGTTTGGATAATTTTAGGTAGTGTGTTGGTTCGGCCGCTTGAAATGTCGAGCGGATTATTTGAAACATTCTTGACTATTGTTTGGAAGGTTTCGAATTGGTATTTGAATATGTGAACAATTATGAATTGAACATAAATGAGATGCCATGGAATTGTAAAAAAAGAATTGGTAATGTTAGAATGCATTTGGGATTGAATATTGATATTGTTATAATGTTTGTTGGTTTGGTTGTTGTTGATCTAGTCGAGTTGGATTCTCGGGGATGGTATACTTACAGGGGAGATCTTGTCGAAATTTCTATAGACAAGCATTACTTCCAACTTTGCATTCTTAAGGCTTATAAATGACATTTGGTACTTATGACCAATTGTAGATTTTGGAGGAAACGGGATTTGAGTTTGGACGAGCGTAAAAAAGCGAATAAGGTATGTAAAGTCCTTCCTTTCCTTCTTTTGGCATGTCTTAGCTATATTAGGTCGGAGTCTGAGCCTCGGGAAAAGTTCTGTGCATCGAAATTCGAGTTTAATTTTGATTACTATTCATTCAGCATAATTGAATTACTTTCCTTGCATTTTGTTGGAAAAATGTTTAAACTCTCATAACCTTCCCAAACGAACCCGGATTGTTTTGAAACTTTCACAGATGCTTCCATAGGGTCCAATATTCGTAAAAAATCGTACGCCACCTTGACTTGACCGAGGTGGGCCCGCTAATTTCGAATCGCTTTCTTTGTGCTACAAATTTGTTTTGAGAAATAATTAAAGGAAACTTTTAGATACTCCCTCAATAAATAACGGTAAGTGTCTTGATTATCCCTTGATTCTTATGACATAGTTTGAAGCATAAAACGATCCTAGAAAGATTATTTGGATATGATTCGTAGGCCCTCTCGATATGAACGGTCCGGCACAAATATTCGACATAAATACTCCGACACGAGTAGCCCGATACGACTATTTGATACAAGTATTCGATGTGAATATTCGATATGGATATCTTTGTTCGAAATAAGAAATCGATTATAAGTAATTTAATGTAAATATTTGGCAAAAGTACTTTACTATAAGTATTATGATATCGGTACCTTGATGTAAGTATTCGACATAATTAACTTTGATATAAACCTTCCGAAAGGTATAGGATATGATGGTTATTTGTTGATGGTTATTCGTCACTTGAACACGAATTGGTTTCGAGTTCCCTGTGGTATTAAGAAATGAATTGTATATGTGTGATGTGATGATTTGTGTGTATGTCGACCGGGCTCGGAGTGCCGTGGTATCTGTCCATTCTCCGGTGCCGTATATGTGTGATGATGTCATGATGTGTGGTGGAATATTGGTGGTCTATACGTACGATACGATATCTGAAATAATTGTAAACGTTTCTATACCAAAATGTCTTTGACTTCCGAAGTTTGTTCCACTATGTCTGATACGAATGTAAGATTCCAAGAGTTCCGTTTGATTTGGTTCGTACTAATATTTGAAAACGCGTTCTGGGAGCTACTCGATGGTCCGAGGGTCCCAGGGACAAAAACGCGTTTCGGGAGCTGCTCGATAGTCCGAGGGTCCCAAAGACAAAAACGCGCTCCGGAGGCGCTCGATAGTCCGAGGGTCCCGGGGGCAAAACGCGATCCGGGAGCGGCTCGACGATCGAGGGTCCCGAGAACCAGTTACGCTTTAACGTTCTGTTCTGATATGCCGTTAGATATGATATGCTACGGCGTCCGGATAAATAAGTATTCCGAAATTACGTATGTCCTGTGTGACTTGCGCCTGACATTCTGTACGTCCTACACGATCTGTGTCTGTCGATATGATTTGTATCCGAAGGGGGAACATTCTAGCACCCTGTGTTTTCGATTCTCCTTCTAACATATAACATAGGAATACGAGACTTGTGTCTGAGAAGTAAGTAATTTAATACATGATCCTGTCTGACATATTTCTATGCCTATGCATGCTTTTGATTTGCACTATTTATGATCCGAAAGTAAGCGTTTTGATACTCCGGATAAGGTACGTATTTTACGTACTTCGACTCCGACCACGATTACGTAGATTAATCTCCCGCACCCCGATCATGATAAGGCTCTGTCCGATACACTTCTGCACGCCGATTTCGATTATGATTTGTTAGCCGTATTCACGTACATTTGGATTGGTTTATGATTCTATTACAGTATTTCTGGCTTTACATACTCAGTACATATTCCGTCTTGACCCCCCACGTTCTTCGGGGGTCGCGTTTCATGCCACGCAGTACTCCCGGTCGAGCCGAGATTATTATAGAAGATGTCCCGCAAAGATGGCAAGCCCCATTCTCCCGGGAGGGCTTCAAGTCGAGTTTGTTCGTTATAAGTTGCGGAGTTATGTTAGAGACTTTGCAGACAACGTCGTGGGTGTGTTTGTCAGTTGGTATGTGGCTCCGTCAGCTGATATGTCAGTCCGTATTTATGTAATGAAATTTTGTATAATTACGAGTTTGTTTGATTCGGAGGCTACGAAAAAAAAAAAATTCTGACGCATTTGCTATGTATTTTATTTTATTTGATTTAAAAAGTTTGACGTGATCTTATGTGTGGTAAGAGTCTGAGGGTTCGCTCGGCCCTAAATAAGGGTCGGGTGCCCATCACACCCTAGTAAGGTCGGGGTGTGACATATCCCAAGGTGACATGGTAACCTAAAGGATTTGAAATCGTGTTATGAGTACGTATACGAGGTAATATGAGTGCCCTTTTAAAGTATTTGAGATTATTAGTAATGATATTGAAGATGGACAAAAGATATGAATATACTTTTGCGATTGGAGTTTCGTCGAAGCTTTGTGAGTTCTCTAGTTATGTTTAAGGTTATTGTGATTCTCCGGACCCTTCAAGACACGTGCATGGATTGTTATGGATGTATATGAGTATTTATATGTATGTATAAGAGGTTACATGAGGGTTGGAAGAGGATTAGAAGTTAAACGAAATAAATCGGAACAACTTCAGTAAAATCTCGGACCCGATTTCAGCCCATATTGTTGGAGGAATATCTCCTAGTATATGGAGAGTTTTAAGGTGTTTCAAAAGCCTAAAATGAATTTCATCGAGTCTACTTTCCAACGCAACAAACCGCTCATCAAAATGATATGGGATAAGGAGTTATGGAGGATGTAAGTTGGGCTGGCGGGGCAGCAAGTTGAGACCCGACCCAAACATTTGTATTTCGGCCCATGAGGCCCATTAACGTTAGTATATATGGCAAATTCAGTTGAGGGCTGGTCATTTTCATCTAGGAGCTTCCAAAACATTAGAGAGAGAGGGAGAGAACTTCTAGGCTAAGAAATCCATTTTGATCAAAATCCGAGCCCCGAATCCCGAAGCTCATGAAGAGAAAAGCGTTGTGCGTCGCGTTGCCTTCAGTTTGAGCTAAAAATCAGCCAAAAAGAGGAGTGTTGATGTGGTTGCTGCAATAATTAAGGTAAGATTAATGTCCCTTTTTCATTGTTACTAAGTTTAATTAGGGTTTTAACGGATTAGAACGGAGAAAATAGCGTTATAAACTAGTTTGTTGCTTTGTTGAGATTTATGGATCGGGGGCTGTTTTAGTTGGATTAAATGGATGGAATCAATTTGAGTTATGATGTATAATAATGGTTGGTACTGTTGTTGATGTTGTTGATGATATTTTGGGGCTGTTTTGTATGATTTTCGTGGCTGTTTTGTGATGATATTTTGGGGCTGTTTGGTATGATTTTTGTGGTTGTTTTGTGATGATATTTTGGGGTTGTTTTGTCACGACCCAGCCCCGTAGGCCGTGACTAGTGCCCGAGCTGGACACTCGTACACACCTGTTACTACTGTCAGTCCACAACTAGCATACTAAGAACTTATACATATACGAAGGCGAGGCTATCATAACATGCGGTATCCCAAAACATATATACATACGCAAGCCGATAAGGCTGCCGCGGCGAATGGAACCGCCCAGAACATAAATCATACGGACGCAACTGAACAGTAACTATTCACAACCCACACATATGTCTACAGACCTCTAAGAGTAACAACGGCATCATATGACGGGACAGGGCCCCGCCGTACCCCTGAATAGACGTATACATATACAACGAAAGAGTCTGTACCAAAATATAGGCTCCGGAACAAGGGAGCACTCAATCTGTACCGAATGGAGATCCTAAGCCGGCGGATCACCCGAAATGAGTATGTACTGCGGGCATAAACGCGAGGCCCCAGAAAGGGGGTCAGTACGGAATATGTACTGAGCATGTAAAGCATGAAATACAGTAAACAGGATCATACTAAAATAAGGAGTATAGAAAATTAGTACGGTAACCAGAAAACCATAAGGCTTGCCTCTGAAACATAAATCATGCGTATCAATATCATACCCAGCCCATTATGGGACTGAGTGACATAAGTAAATAATCATCATGTACATATGCATATATAACATGTCCCGGCCCTCTAGTGAGGGACTCGGTGAATAGAATCATCTTATGCCATCCTGGCCGCCATCCCCGTATCATCATATCATCATGTCATCATATCATCATATACATATACATATAACATGTCCCGGCCCTCTAGTGAGGGGCTCGGTGAATAATGCAGTGGAGTTGTGCACGAATAGTGTCCTGGCCCGAGACTCAATGAAAGAAGTAATAACAGCAAGCACGAGCAGAGTAGTGAGAAACCATATGCATATAAAATCATCTTCTGAGACTCGATAGGTAAGTAAGAAATCAACGCTCGAGTATTAAAACGATAGCCAAATTAAGTTCTT